>NW_006440619.1:212715-215140 GCF_000325575.1 Pteropus alecto | reverse complement strand
AAATTCAGGGATCCAAAGAAGCCCACACTATGATTAAAATGCCAAAGGTTAAATAAAAAGAACGAATATTAAAAGCAGCAAGAGAAAAACAGATAATTGCATATAAGGGAACTCCCATAAGACTGGCAGGTGATTTCTCAAAAGAAATTATGCAGGAGAGAAGGGCTTGGTACCAAATATTCGGCGTAATGAAAACCCAGGATCTATAACCAAGAATACTTTATCCAACAAAACTATCCTTTAGAGTTGAAGGACAGATTAAGAGCTTCCCAGGCAATAATAAGCTAAAGGAATTTATCAACACCAAGCCAATATTACGGGAAATGTTGGTGGAACTTCTTTAAGAAGAAAAAACATGTATCAAAAACAGGAATAAAGAATAGTAATAACTATATTCCTATCAACGAGTACCTCAAATGGAAAAGAATTAAGTGTTCCAACCAAAAGATAGAGTGGCTGAATGGATAAGAAAACAAGATCCCTCCATATACTGCCTACAAGAGATTCACTTCAGATCAAAAGGCACACACAGTCTAAAAGGATGTGGATGGAAAAAGATATAGCCTTGATGGACCAAAAGGGTATTGTGTTGAATGAAATGGGTGGTTAAAGACAAATATCACATGATTTCAAGTACATTTGGAATCTAAAGAACAAAATAAATAACAATAACAAAAGTAGAAATAAACTCATACAGAGAATATTTTGAGGGCTACTCGATGGGAGGGAGGTTGAGGAGGACAGCAAAAAAAAAGGCAAAGGGATTAAGAGGTACAAATGGATAGATGCAGAATAGACATGGACATGTAGAGTGTAGCATGGGGAAGAGGGTTAATATTGTTGTAATAAATATGTAAGGAGGAAGAGGGGTATTAGATTTAGTGGGGTGATCGCTTTGCAAGTTATGTGGATCTCTGATCACTGTGCTATACAACTAAAAGTAACATATTATTGTATGCCAACTATAATTGAAAAAAAATACTCATTGAATTGTACAATGTAAACATGAGCAACTGTCTATTACATTTCAATAAAGTTGTGGGGTGGGGTGGGGAAACACTTATTGAGACACTACTTGGTGTCTGGTAATGTTCCTGGCTCTGGCCATACTGCAATAATGAAGACACAAACCCTGCCCTATAAGAGTTCATAGTCTAGTTGAGGAGGCTAACAGATAAAGGGGTAATGTCAGTGCAACAAAAGATCATGGAAGGACCTGTAGACGAAGCATTAGATTTGGTTTGATTTTTCTTTAAAAGTTAGGGAGAGTCCTGTAATGATGTACAGTTGTGTAGAGCTCCTGCTGGTGGCTGGGTTCAGGGGGTGCTAATAGAGTCAGGGAGACTAGTTAGGGACTGGCAATAGAAATCTCTAAATCAAGATTAAAACAGAGGCATCAAGACATGAGAGGATGGGCAGATTTGAGAGAAGGTAAGGAAGTTGAATCATCAGGAATAAGTAATTGATTGGATTGAGGGTACATAGGAGTAAGAGTTGTAAAGAAGTCAAATATAACCTCCAGGCTGATGGCCTAGGTGGCTGGAGGGATGCTGGAGCTTCTCCTTAAGTTGGGGCACACATTCAAGTTAGCATATTAAAGGAGGTGGGATACAGAAAAAAAAACTGAAGAAAAGAAGAGAAGAGAAAAAAGAAAAAGAGAAGAGAAGAGATGAGACAAGATGAGAAGAGAAAAAAAAAGAAAGAGAAAAGAAAAAGAAAAGAAGCTGGAATGATGCTTAGTTTGTGAGGTCAGTGTGATAGCCCGGCAGGACGCTCTTAAGTCAGTCAGGTATGTGGGTCTGGAGAGAATGAGGAGAGTTAAGAGGCAAGTGATATACATGTAACATATGCGTATGTGTGATAAAACACAAACGTGGAAAAGTAAAAGGATAAAATTCTAAAATGCATTAAAATGCTAATATTATCTTTAATCACCCCAATAGAACATCTAATGCAACCCACTTTGCAGACCGCTGCTCCACAATACTTTTTTGGTTTTTTTTTTTTTTTTCAAATGTCCTCAATTTTTTATTAAGAATATTTAATTTTTAAATTTATTTTTCAGGACATTTTTTTAAATTAATTAAATTTTTAATGGCGACACTGGTTAATGAAATCCGGTTTCAGCTGTACATTTTAACAGTAAGGCATATATATATGGCTCATATATATATTTACATTGTGTTCACATCCCATAATTAGATTTCTTTCTGTCACCACATATTTGACCTCTCTTACCCCATATACTCCCCACTCCTCCCTCTCCCCTCTCTTCTGGTAACCACTAGTCTATAGTCCATGACCATGAATCTCTCTTCGTTTGTCCTGTTCATTTTTTGCTTTTAGGTTTATATCCCACATACAAGTGATATCATGTGATTTTCAACTTTTTCTGTCTGGCTTATTTCACTTAGCATGATTAACT
>NW_006440619.1:186856-212496 GCF_000325575.1 Pteropus alecto | reverse complement strand
CGCCAACATTTGTTATTACTTGTCTTGTTGATTACAGCTATTCTAACAGGTGTGAGATGGTATCTCATTTTGTTTTTGATTTGCATTTCCCTAATAACTAGAGATGTTGAGCATCTTTTCATATGTTTTTTGGCCACTTGTATGTCTTCTTGGGAGAAGTGTCTGTTCAGGTCCTCTGCCTATTTTTTCATTGGATGATGATGATGATGATGATGATGATGATAGTTGTATGATTTCTTTGTATATTTTGGATATTAGGCCCTTATCAGAGGCGTTCCTTGCAAATATATTTCCCCATTTGGATGTTTGTCTCTGCCTTTTTGATGTGCTCTGCTGTGCAGAAGCTTTTTAATTTGATGTAGTCCCATTCATTTATTTTTGCTTTTACTTCCCTTGCCTTTGAGGTCAAATTCATAAAATCCTCTTTAAGTCCAAAGTCTATGAGTTTAATTCCTATGTTTTCTTCTATGCAAATTATTGTTTCCGGTTGTATATTCAGGTCCTTAATCCATTTTGAGTTAATTTTGGTGTGTGGTGATAGACAATGGTCTAGTTTCATTCTTTTGAAGGTGGCTTTCCAGTTTTCCCAGCACCATTTATTAAAGAGGCTTTCCTTTCTTCACTGTATGTTTTTGACTTTTTTGTCAAAAATTATTTGCACATATAAACATCGGTTTACTTCTAGACTTTTGATCCACTGGTCTGTGTGTCTGTTTTTCTGTCAATACCATGCCATTTTGATTACTGTCACTTTGTAGTATGATTTGAAGTAGGGCAAAGTGATGCCTCCAGCCTCATTCTTTTTTCTCAGGATGGCTTTGGTGATTAGGGACCTTTTGTGCTTTTATACAAATCTGATGATTTTTTGTTCTCTTTCTTTAAAAAATGCTTATGGGATTTTGATGGGGATTGCATTAAATCTGTATAATGCTTTAGGTAATAAGGTCATTTTAACTGTGTTAATTCATCCAATCCAAGAACATGGAATATTTTTCCATTTCTTTGTATCTTCTACGATTTCTTTTAATAGAGTCTTATAGTTTTCATTATATAGGTCCTTCACATATTTATTAGGCTTATTCCTAGGTATTTTATTATTTTTGTTTCAATTGAAACATGATTTTTTTTTCATTTCTTTTTCTGATAACTCATTATTAAAGAGTATAGGAATGCTATGGATTTTTGAACATTGATTTTGTATCCAGAAACTTTACTGTATTTACATATTGTTTCTAGTACTATTATTGTGGAGTCTTTAGGGTTTTCTGTATGAAGAATCATGCCATCCACAAATAGTGACAGCTTGACTTCTTCATTTCCTATTTGAATGCCTTTTATTTTTTTCTCTTTCCTGATTACACTCATTAGGACTCCAATGTTATACTGAATAACAGTGGTGACAGCGGACAACCTTATCTTGTTCCTGATCTTAGAGGAAAAGTTTTTAGTTTTCACCATTAAGTATAATGTTGGCTGAGGGTTTGTCATATATGGCCTTTATTATGTTGAGGTACTTTCCTTCTATACCTATTTTATTAAGCGTTTTAGTCATAAATGGGTGCTGTATCTTGTCAGACTTTATCTGCATCTATATTGATATGATCATATGATTCTTATTCTTTATTTTCTTTATGTGGTGCAGCACATTAATTGATATACATATGTTAAACAATCCCTGTGACTCTGGAATGAAGCCCATTAGATCATAGTGTATAATGTTTTCAATATATTTTCATTGGTGAGTTCAGTCCATTTACTTTAGGGAGATTAATTGAAATACGAGGTTTTCCTGTAGCTATTTTATCCTTTGTTTTCTAGTAGCTCAGTGTTTCCATTGTTTCCTGTCCTTGCATTTCTATATATATATACACATACGTACACACATATATATATATATTCAATTTTGGTTGGGTTTTGTGGATTTTCTCTCTGGTCCTTCTTGTTTTATGTTAAGTACTTCAGTTCTGAATCTTTGGTGTGTAGTTACCATTACAAATATGTAGAGGATAGTTATACATATACAGTCATCCATTTTCTTCTGTGTGTGCCTTATCTCCATTCCTCTTTGCAAATTTGGATCTTTGAATCCTCTTTTCAGTCATTGTTGTCTCAATTTGTCCCTGTGTATGCTGAACATTCATTACTATCTTGCTACAGCAATTCTCTTCTTATTGTTTAAGCTTAAAATATCCTGTTCTTAATAAGGGTTGTAGTGCTCTGCTTCTGTCTGCCTGCTAGTCACCTTACTCATAGTTTTGTACTTTTTTTGTTATTTTATTTCAGGTGGTCTGACTCATTTCAGTATCTCCTGTAATGCAGGCCTCGTAGTGGAGAATTCCCTCAATTTTTGTATGTCTGGAAAGGTCTTTATTTCTTCTTCATATCTTAAGGAGAGATTTACTGGATACATTATTCTTGGCTGGTAGTTCCTTTCATTTAATAGTTTGAATATTTGATTCCACTTCTTTCTGGCTTGTAAGGTTTATGCTGAGAAGTTCGACAATAATCTAATGGGTTTTCCTTAATAGGTTACCATCTTCTTTTCCATGGCTGCCCTGAGAATTCTTTGTCATTGATTTTTGATAATTTTAATACAATGTGTCTTGGAGAAGGCCTTTTTGGGTTGAGATAATTGGGGTTTTGTTCACTTCTTGAATTAGAAGCTCCAGCTCATTCCTTAGATTTGGAAAATTCTTGTCAATTATTTGTTTGAAAATGCTCTCTGATACCTGCTCCTTTTTCTCTCCTTTTGAAATAGCCATTAATCTTATGTTTCTTTCCTGACAGTTATCAGGTAGCTCTTATATTTCTTTTTTCTTTTTTTCATTCTTCAGTTTCTCTCGTCTTCCTTCTGATTTATTTCTAAATTAGTGTCTTTGATATCACTGATCCTTTCCTTCATTTGGTCAACTCTATTTCTCAAGCTTGCTATTTCATTTTTCATCTCTTTCAGTGTCTTCTTCATCTCCAGAAGTTCTATTATTTGGTTCTTCTCGAAGGTTTTGATCTCTTTGCTAAAGAACTCATTCTGCTCATCTAGTTGTTTTTTCAATTCCTGAAATCATTGATATAAATTATTTTGGATCTCATTGTATTTTTTCAAAAGTACCATCCCAAATTTCTGTCACTTAAGTCACATATTTCTATGCCTTTAATCTTATTTTCTGGAGATATTGCTCTTTCTTTCAGAGCTGCCTTGTCACCCTGGTTTTTCATGTTGTTTTATGTACTATTTCTCCGCCTGGACATTAGTGGGAGTGTATTCTGCTTTTTTTTTTTTTTCTCCATAAAGATTTATTAGAGGTCTCTCTTTGGCCTATTGCTTAAAAGGTGTGTTTCTTTTAATTTCCGGTAGGTAGTGTCCAAGCCTCTTGGATCCCTGCTTTGAATCTTGATAATGTCTTTTTTTTTTCTTATAAATATTAAATCACAATTGCTACCTTCGGTCTCAGTCCCTGTCAATCTTGGGGACAGTTTCGGTAGCACTTTCTCAAATTCCCCTAGGACTCTGCAGTGTTTGGTCTTGGATGATATGGGGTGGAGGGAGGGCATGCTCTGGGTTGGTGAGTGGGGGTTGCTGCTAGTCTCTGTTTCTCAGCCTCATGCTTCGCAATGGCAGCTCGGCTACTAAGACTCAGCTGTTGCCCCTCTGCATTTAGTTTCCACTCTGCTTTCTGCCCTGATCCTGGGGTTCTGCTGCCTGGAATTTACAGATCCCTCAGGCAGGGCTGTTCGGGGAACTAGCTGCAATTTCTCCCCTCTACCTCCTCCTGCAGGAACTCTGGCTGTGACAGGCAGGTTCATTGTTCCTCCCAATCTACCCCAACCCCAATTCCTGCCGTTCTGATCTCTGGAAGCTCTTATGCACAGATAACTCATTCAGCTGTGCTTGTATGCAAGTTGGGTTTTGTTTGTTGAGATTTAGATATTCAACTTATTGTTATTTCAAGGGGAGAGATCCAGGGACATCCTCTCTGATTTTTTTAAGTTAAAAATACATTTTTTGAACAATTGGGAAAATTTGAATATAAACTGATTATTAAAGTGACAGTATTATAGAATTTTTGATAATTTTCTTTTTAGTTATTTATTTATTTATTTATATTTTAGGCGAGGCAACCCTTGGTTGACCTCACAGATTGCAAGGACCTTGTCAGTTTACAATCCCTTATATTTTTTTATTTTTTACGCCTACAGCATCTGGTCTTCCTAGGTGGTGTCCCATCCAAGTACTAACCAGGCCCGACCCTGCTTAGCTTCCGAGATCAGACAAGATCGGGCTTGTTCAGGGTAGCATGGCCGTAGACCTGTTAATTTTCCTGAATGTGATAATGGTATTTTGGTTGTACAAGACAATGTTCTTCTTCTTAGAATCTTCAGGCTGAAGCACGTAGAACTGAAGTGTAAAGATGTCTGCAACTTTTTTGATATGATTCAGCAAACTTACATAGAAATAGAAATGGACTTAGAAAGTGAAGATGGAAAAAGGTTATTGTTGACTCTAGCTGGAGGGTATATAGTCATCGTTCACTATATTATTATTCAACTCTTCAATATGTTTGAAAACTTTTATAATAAAAAGTTGTATTTTTTAATTTAAATGAAATAAATCTGAACTAATAAACGAATAAAAAACAAGGTGTACTCATTTTGAACAATGATTTGTCAATATTTATCAAAAATTTTAAATATCCATTCACTAATGTCACTTCTAGGAGTTTATACTAACAGAGATACTTGCACACATGTTCAAAGCTGTATGTATAAAGATGTTCATTGCAACATTATTTGTAATAACAAAACATATGTAATAATGTAAAAGCAAACTAAATGTCCATTAAAAGGAGAGTCATCAAAAAATACTCTGGAAGTCTAACTATGCAACCATTTACAAGAAAGGAAGTATAACCATTTGGTAGGTAAAACTGAGCAAATTTATATTCTACAAAGCATGATCCTTTTTGTAGAAAAAAGGGTAAATTAGTATTTGTATTTTTAGATGTTTATAAATGCATAAAAAAGGACTGGGATTATATTTAGCAAACTGGGGAGGGGAGCAGGACTGGGAAGGAGAAGTTGGAATAGGGAAGGAGAAATCTTGACTTTGATTTCTATATACTTGTATAATTGGATTTTTACAACAAATGAATATATTCATTTATTAACCATGTAGCTAAAAGTTTTTAAAAGTTCAAGAAAATGGTCAAAAGAAAAATGTACCAAACTGTTAGCAACAATTACCTCTGAGAGTGGGAGGGGAGAATTTCCATGTTATATTTTTCATATCTCTATATTGCAGGAATCCTTAAACAAGAGGATGTATTAAGCTATTAAGGATTAGTGTGAATTTTCTACTTTTTAAGAACCCCCTCTCTCAGAGTATTAGAGCATATAAAGAAAATAACATGTAAAGGGAGAGTCTATAAACTCCCTCAAATCCTTTGTTCTCATTGTACCTTCCCTTGTGATCCCATCTCCACCCCCAGTTAGGACAGATTCTCATGGTCTGATGTGGAGAGAGGGAGCGGTGAGTGACAGGATGGGGGAGACAGGTCCTTACTTTTGCAGTCCAAACCCTATCAGGGCAGTTCCTGACTTCCTTCTTGGTACTCAGAGTCCTTGACAGAGCCAGAGGAAAGAGTTGTGGTTCTCAGGTGGCTGTACCTGGTGGTACATCTACTTGTGAGAGTGTATTTCCTGGTGTAAAAGATATAGCAGCCCGGACCTGCCTGCCTTGGCCAGGCAAGCCCATAGAACTTTACTGAGTGGCAATTTTGTGTCAGCCAGCCTGTGGATATGCTGCTTCATTTAGCTGTTTTCTTTAACCAAGGTGAAAATAAAACTTCCTAGCTCCTCTTCTCCTGCCTCTAGCAGACTTAGGAGCTGCCTGTCATCCTGTGAAATCACAAAGTGCCACTCTTTAGCATTGTTGCTGGTATCAAAAGTCATTTCTTGGACGTGGTTCCATAGTGTAGCTTTTAGCATGTCTGCTTTACATGCAGAAGGTCCTGGGTTTGCGCCCCAGTGGAGCCACGGTCCATGGTCTACGGCCATGCCACCTTGAACAAGCCCAATGTCTGATCTCGGAAGCTAAACAGGATCGGGCCTAGTTAGTACTCAGATGGGAGACTACCTAGGAAGACCAGGTGCTATAGGCATAAATAACAACAACAACAACAACAACAACAACAACAACAATAAAAGTCATTTCTGAAAAGGCAAGAAAGAAAGCACTGGTGTTCTGACCACCTAGTAATAATAATAGTAAGAAATAATATTTGAGTGTTCCCAGCAGATATGTCATAACTAAGTCTGATGCATTTTCCTGAGCTGTAATGAGGAGGTAAAGAAGATAATGATTATCATAATGGTTTTATACTTACTGATTCTTATGGGCTGAATTATATTCCCCCAAAATTCAGATGTTGAAGCCAGAACTTCAAAATGTGACTTTATTTGGAGATAGGGCCTTTAAAAGAGAAATTAAGATAAAATGAGGTCCTATGGGTAAGCCCTAATTTAATATGACTGCTGTCTTTTAAGAAGAGAAGATTAGCATACGGAGAGATAGAGAGGAAAGACCACATGAAGACAGTGGAAAAGACGGCCACCTACATGCCAAAGAGAGAGGCCCTCAGAAGAAACCAACACTAGTGACACTTTGATCTTAGACTTCTAGCCTCCAAAACTGTGAGAAATGTTCTTACTGTTTAAGTCACCCAGTCTGTGGTATTTGTTATGATAGCCCAAACAAATTAATACACAGCCCAACCATATACTATTGAGCCAGGCCCTGTATAAAACTTTACAACTATTAACTCCTTTCATCCTAATAACACATTTATGAGGTAGCCTCTATTGTTATTCTTCAATTTTAAGGAGAAAAAACTAAAGCACAGAGGTTTGTGTAATAGTAAAATACTGGAAAAGATTAAATGCTCACCTCAAGGAGAATGGACAAAGACATTGTGGTATATTTATACGATAGAATATTACACCACAGTGAAAATGTACCTACAGTTATACTCAATAATAGCAATGAATATTAGTAATATAACACTGAATAAAATAAGCAAATCCAAGAAGACTACATATAGCATAATACTCTTTTTATAAGGCCCAAAAAACAACTAAAATGAAACAATATCCTATTTAGGATCGCACATACGTATGAGAGAGATAAAGTCTATTTTCAAAAAGTACAAAGGGATAATAACCAAAATTCAGGCTAGTGGGTCCATCAAGGAGGGTAGAGAGATAAGAAGCAGGATGGGAAGCGCGTAAGCAGACATAAATTATTATTGATGTGGCTAGTTCTTGGGTTAGGTTCATCATAGTTTATTATGTTTTCTATAAAGAAATAAATGACTAGTGAATAAAATTAATTCAGGCCATGAACAGACCAATGGAAGAGTTTGATATGAATCAAGTATTTTAAATATGGTTACTCCAATTTTTTGCACCCAAGGTCTGTTCAAAAAGAGTGAGGGTTCATTTAAATAACCTGTCTAAGCTCTCCAGGTGTATTAAATGGCTGAGTCAGGATGTGAACCCAGGAAACCTGGCTCCAGAATACGTGATCTTAACCACGGTTGTATGTTTGATATTCCAGGCTGCTTCCCTAATGGAAAAGAAATAGGGTCTACTGTGAAACCTGAAGGCCTATCCTACCTAGCTACCATGATACAGGCACTAGCCATCAAAGTGGACCCAAGGGTATCCAAAGTCACTAAATCTAGATTTACCCCTTCTTTAGACTGGGCCAAAAGCTCAAATTTCATGTGGAAAGAAGAAAGAAGCTTTGAGTACACAAGAATGTACTTTAGGTCTTAAAAGGGAAAAGTAAATATTTGTGTGGCTCTCTCCACAGAACTCAGGGGAAAGGCTAATGACAGATATTATTCATAAGGCCTACAGAGGAACCGGGGCAGTGCAAGTCAAAAGACAATCAGCTTGTGTGCAGAGGCCAAACTATGCCCTCAGAATGACTTACTCAGGGTTGATTTTCCTGGTTAGGTTCCATGAGGGCCTTTTGTACCACAGACATGACCATGACATCATTCTCCCCTCCCTTGGGTTACAGATTCCATATAGAAAATGTAAGCCATGTAGAGTAGAAGATATGAGATGAAAGGTACTAAACTCCTAGGCCCTCATCAGCCCAGCCTGTGGTACCATCTGTCTATATTTCAGTGCCTTCAAAGGACGTGAGCATCAGATGGCTTGAAATAAGTCCAACTCCACACTAGCACAAGAGTAAAGAAAGGGGCAAAAGCTTCAGGGATTTGGCTCTCAGCCCAGTCAAAATAGCTCAAGGGCACTCATCACTCATCCCACTATACCCACCAACTAAACAGGGAGTCTGGTTAATCTTCTACTCCTTGGAGGCCCTTACTTGGAGGCAATCAGTGGGCCAGGCAGCCATTTGTAAGGCATGCTTCACTACCCTGCTGCCTCTAAAATCTCCCCTGAACAAGGACCATTACCTTTGCTATACACTGGAGCCAGGTTTATGAACCCTTAAATCTAGGGAAGGTAAGTATCACGTGTCTGCCTGAGGCCAGCAGAAATGGTGATGGTACTGGACCACCTCCTGACATGAGTAGACTCTGCTCGCTTTTTTTTTTCTCCTTCTTTTATTTTCTTCTCTGCTTAACTCTCCCATTCTACATCTCTTCCCATGTTTCAAGTCTGCCTGTAATTTTTCTATCAGCGCTGAAGGTGAACTCAGACTTGCAGCTGCTCCTGGATAATCCAATACAGAGAGAATATGAAAAATCTTTATTTTCATCACAGATTTGTTTTAAAAATCTTATTTGGACCCATTAGGATGGAGCCCAACATTCTGTATTTTAATAAAGCTCCCTAATGAAATCTAGATGCAAAAATGCTTAACATATACTTGGAGAAACACTACAGTAGGCCAAGCTCCAAAAGTCTAAATGGTAGGAGTGGAATCAGAATATTTTCTCATAGAAATGACAGGCAGCTCCCAGGAAAATGTAGCTCTCAAGTACCTGGAATTTAGTACTCAAAAAATTCCCACAAATAAAATCTCAAGAAAAATAAACAATATACAGTAAAAGAACTATAACAGCAACAACAGTAATATTTAAAATAAAACCTAAACACATAAATAAGTCAAGAACCAATGAAAACATATCTTTAAGGATATCAGAATATAATAATTATAGACTATGTTTAATATGTTTGTGAAAATAAAAAAAAATAATTGAAATTTAAAACTCTATTGATAGTTTTAATTGATAGATTTAGTTACTGAAAAAGCACAACTAAAGAGTAATTAACTGGAATATAGAGCTGAAGAAATTATCCAAAATGCAGCATAGTAAGACAAAGAGGTGAAAAATATAAAATAAAGATTAAAAGATGTGGAAGACAGAGTAAAATGGACTAACATAACTCTAAATGTAGTTCCAGAAGAAAAGGAAATGGGACAGAGGTAATAGTTGAAAGTATAATAGCTGAGAATGTTTATAAACCTGATGATACATATATCCAGACTCAAAAAGCTCAAAGACTCAAATAGATAAGCAAAAACAAATCAACACTAAAACGTATCCTACTAAAACTCCAGAATACCAAAGACAAAGAGAAGATTTTTGTTGTTGTTGTTTTGTTTTTTTGTTTATTTTTAATAATTTTATTCTCTAGTTACAGTTGGCATGCAACGTTATATTTGTTTCAAGTATATGACATAGTGGTTAGACATTTATATAACTTACAAAGTGATCACTCTGATAAATCTAGTACCCATTTGACACCATACATAGTTATTACAATATTACTGAAGATATTCCTTATGCTATACTTTACATCCTCATGACTATTTTGTAACTACCAATTTGTATATCTTAATCCCTTCCCCTTTTTTGCCCACCCCCAACTTCCTTCCCATCTGGCAACCATGAAAATGTTCTCATTTCTATGAGTTTGTTTCTGTTTTTTGTTTGTTTGTTTTGATTTTTAGATTCTACATGTAAGTGAAATAATATGGCATTTGCCAAAGAGATCTTAAAGGCAATGAGAACGAATAGAGAGATTACTTTTCGGGGAGCAAAAGTTAAGACTGACTGCTGACTTTTCAAAGCAACAACAGAAGACAGAATATAGTAAAATTATATCTTAATTGTGTTGGGAGAAAAATAATTACAAATCCAGTAAAAATATCTTTCAAGAATGAAGAAGGAATAGAAACATTTTATACAAAATAAAAATAAATAAATAAAAAAACAAGAGAGTTTGCCATCAGCAGATTATCTCTAAAGGGAAATCTAAAGGAGAGACTTCCAGCAAAGGCAAAGTGATATCAAATGGAAGGTGTGAGATGCAATGAAAAATAGTGAGCAAAGAAAGTGGCGATTATGTAGGTAAATCTGAAAAAAGAAAATCATTGATTGTATGAAGTAATAACATCTTGTATAATTTTTAAAAGAAAGGCTAAAACAATAGAGAACTAAAATACATGATAATACACAAGCACATAAGTTGAGGGTGATAAATAGTTAAAATGTTATAAGGTCCACATATGGAAGAATGAAATTGTAATCCTATCTCACAGTATATACATTCATATATACCAAGAGATTTTTTAAAATGTCAACACAAAGAGCTGTACATGAAAGTTCATAGCAGCACTATTTATTAATAGCCAATAAGTGAAAACAATCCAAATGTCCATCAACTGATGAATGGATAAATAAATATGGTATATCCAGACATGAAAAGATACATGTTATAAATTCCAATTACACTAAATTACCAAAACAGGCCAATCAATAGAGATAAATATTAGATCAGTTGTTGCTTAGGGTTGTTGAGGGGCTGTAAGGGGACAGAGTGATGATAGCTAAAGGTTACTTTTGAGGTTGATGAAAATGTTCTAAAATTAACTGTGGTGATGGTTGCATAACTCTGTGAATATATTAAAAATATTAAATTATATACTTTAAATGAGTGAATTTTGTTATGTAAATTATATCCCAATAAAGCTATTACCAAAAAATAATATAAGGTTTTGGTATCATTTGAGAAAGTAAAAATATTAACTCTAGACTTTGACAAGTATGCATGTTAACATTAGTAGGATAACCACTGAAAAATAGTAACTGAAATAGTGTGTATTACTTCTCAACCAGTAAAGGGAAAATCGAATGAGAAAAAAAAAATATCTAATAAATCCCAAAAAAAAGGCTAGAAGGAAGAGAAAAAAGGATAAAATGCTCCGGCCTGGAGTTTCCAACCTCTATCAAAGGTGGCAGTCCAAGTTACACCCAGCAGTCACATGTGTGCTGAGAAGCAGGCTCTTCCATGTGCACTAGGGTTTGAGACGAGTGGAGGCTCAAGCCCTATCCAACCCCCTCTATTAACAGGATCCCTGGAGAAACAAAACCCTGATGTTAGGCCTGGGCTCACCAACCAAATATCACCTTGGGATGAGACATGCTATCTTTGGTCACCAGGGACCAAAATTATTCTTCCAATTAGTTGAGGCCTATAGGTCTTAGGTTCTGAAGGAAAATTAGTAATTCTGTTGCTGAGAGGTCACTGGAACTTTGGCACACAAGCTGGTCTGACTTATTAAGAGTGTAATGGGTTTTGAGAAACATTTGCTGATTTAATAACAGCCATGAGTACATCTAGTACACACCATCATAGACACAGTCCCTGGGTCTCTCTCTAGGGCAACCTGTTATCACTATTTGTGCTGTGGTTATTCCACCTATTGGTACTGATTGATAGGAATGCTGTCTATACCCTGACCAGAAAAGATGGAACTCCCCCAATTCTAGCTGAAAAGTGGAGAACCTTTACCCTTTTCTCACTATTCCTTCTTCCCCTCTGAGCTAGAATCATCTCTTAGTTCTACCTCTGGAACTTGGAGTTTAGTCTTTACCCACACTGAAACATCTTGCCAGAATAAAATTCTAGGCAGTATTTTCTCAGGACAGCTCTGGCCATGCATCTGCCAACAGCACCTCCTGGCCCCTGCCCCACAGGGTAAGCCACCATCCCTTTACTCAAGACTGGAAACAGAACAGGGCCCATCCCTTTGGCGCAAGCTGCTGCTGACCTCTGGCCTAGTTTGGAGACTAAGCAACAACAGTCACGTACAGTGAATGTGGTATGAGGCACAAATGGAAGTGGCTCAATTCTTTCAACACCATTTAGATCACCTACAGATTGGCTTTCTTACTAATCGGTCATACCTGGAATACCGTTTCATACAGAACCTTGCACCCTCCAACACACATACACACACATACACACTCCCTCCCTCCCTCCCTAAACCCTTCTTCATGAATCTCTATTTCCATTGTTTGTGTTTCAATGTGCTTTAGGAAAATGGAGGTGGAGAGCAGTAGTTAATATCTACTTGGAAAAGAATTCTGGAAAGGTGAAAGCTATAGATAAACATAAGCCTCCTTCCCAGCCAAAGCAAAGAACAAGCTCAGCAGAAGATGTTGAGATGGCTCCTTGAGGCAACAGTCTGTAACTGTCGCAGGGTAGGAGCTGCCTTGAGCACAGAGTTGAGGGTTCTTCCTGCTTTGACACTCACTGCCCTTGGTGGAGAAGAGAGGTATACTCTCTTGGATAAGCCAGGGAAGATGGGAAGCAGGATTCCCCCTACCATCCTGTCAGCCCTACTTCTGCCCCTATGTGATGTCCCTCAGCGGGCAGCCTGTGAGTCAAGTCAGAAGCAGGGAGTAACAAGGCAGCTTCTGGAAGATTAATTCTCTTTTCTTTCTCACTATTCACCCACCAAACAGTCATTTCTAAGTTGCTGTCATCTTAGAAAAAACATACTGCTGATCTATATGGACACGTTCAGCTTCTTTAGAGTCCCCCACCCCTTCTGCAGCCCACAGCCATCCACCCACCCACCCACGGCCTATTTTGGGCCAACATAATTTACAATTCCCAGAAATGCCTGAGAACAGCATATGCACTTTTGGTGCCAAGCCTGGCGAGTTTTACAGATTTTCATTTAGCAGGTGTCTGTTGCTAAATCAGTAGCAGCTGCTAATTGCTTTTCCTCCCTCGAACCTTCAGACAGAATGAAACATCTGGTGTTCTCTCAAGTCAGGTTAAAATCAGACACCTTATCATTCTTTCTTTGGGTTCCATTTTTATTAAAAAGCTTTCAGCTGATGCCTGGAACAGGAAGCAGAGAGCAAGGGCACCCCAGGGGAAAGCGAATGATGCTTAGGGCAACAAAAGAGGATGAGCCTGCCTCATGCCACCGGATCATGCACAATGTTGGGTTGTGCAGGCCAGTCCCCACAAGGTGAACTTTAAGCCCATGACTACCCAGGGAACTTGACGCTTCATTTCTTGAGCAAGGATTCTGAGGCCCCTGCTGCCCTTTAACTTGCAATGCTCCTCCCTGCCCTGAATCTTCCAGCACTGGCACCTCACACCCCGCCCCCTCTCTCTTCCAGTGAAGTAAGGGAACTATTCAACATGCACAAGCTTATCCGCAAATAACAGTAATCTCAGGGGGGAATAAACTATATACAGTGGAGGAAAAGTACAGAACCCTATCATTTCTAGCTGCAATTCATATCGGTGTTCTCTTGTGACTTTTTAGGCCACTTTGAAAGTTGTTTTGTTTTTCTTTTCCCCCCCAAAAAAAGGTTTTTCCTGGTCTCCAAATCTGCCTCTTGATTCTAAGTCAAAAATATTCTTAAAGGTACCTTAATAGCAACTCAAATATTTTTATAATATTAATAAATAATAATCTTAGCTAATTTTTATTGAGTACTTACAGTAATATTGGGCATTGTGGTAAGCACTTTTCATGTATTATTTTATTGAAGATTTAGAAATTATTATGGTCATCCTCATTTTACAATCTGGAACAGGCTCAGAGAAGGGCTATTGATATTGTAGAAGCAAGACTGGAACAGCAATCTGGCTGGATTAGAAACCTGTACTCTGCTGACTGGGTATTTAATAATGTTAAAGAAGTACTGATAATTAGTGTAGATACTATAATGATATTGCAAGTGTGTGTGTGTGTGTGTGTGTGTGTGTGTGTGTGTGTGTGTGTGTGTATGTGTGGAGTCTTTGTATTTTAGAGATGTATAAGAAAATATTTACAGTTAAAATTAAATGAGATTTCCTACAAAATCATCCAGGGGTTAAGTGTTTGTGATTGAGTGACAGGGCAGTTTGAGGTGGAGGTGTACTGATTAAAAAAATAAAAATAAAAAACATTGGCTATGAGTTCATAATTGCTGAACTGGGTAATGGATACATTCAGGTAATTTTTTCGACTTTAATGTATTTTTCCATTTTCCATAATATAAAACTATACACATACTATCTACTACCTTGTAGAACTTCCTGACTTAAGCAAGATTTTCTCTGCCCAAACTTCTTTCCTGGGTCAGCTCCTACCATTAAAGTTTCCTCAAATGGTACCCATGTAGTACTGGAACTTAGAAATGATCACCCTCTTCTTTGGCTTTCTAACCTCTCAGTTTCTCTTAAAGTCTCAAACCACTTTACATAAGGTCCTAGGTGTGTGGGACATAAGAGGAGGCTGGGAGGACAGCTGTTGAGGTAAGAGGAGAGCATCCTGAGGTTTTTGCCTATTTCTCCTTTCTACTTCATACCTTGTTCCTTAATTTGGCTAGAGGCTGTTCTGAATGGAAGTATCAAGAATCTAGAACTCCCAGAATTTTATCTTTGCTTCTGTTCAAAGCTCAAAATAGCTCTTCATCCTTGGTTTGGGGTACTTCACCTATTTATCTCTATGAATTTTAAAATTCACTTGCAGTTGATTTCAGGTCCTAACATTTTTTTTATTCGTTTTTATTGAGGTATAACTCACATACAGTAAAGTAAAAAATGATCTTAACTTTTGTCAAGCCCTATAGTTGACTGTTTCACTAAGAAGAGCTCCATCTCTGTCAGGTATGTGCCACCCACACCTGTTCAATGATAAGTCTCCTTAAAGAAAGAACAGAAGCAGAATAAGAGCTGAGCAGTATTGAGTTGCCTTTGCTCCTTTGTATACTATATATTGGTCATTTTGCTTTCTCTTGATTTTCCTTCCCAGGCCTTCTCAGAGTTTCATGTGCACACCAATCCCTAGAAGATTTTGTTAAAATGCAGATTCTCTCATTCTATAGGTCTGAGATGGGGCCCAAGATTCTGAATTTCTAACAAATACCCAGGGGAGGCCAATTCGGCTGGCCTGTGGACTACTTTTTGAGTTACAAGGACTCAGGGTGCAGTGAGGAAGATGGCATGGTGTAGTGGAAAGAGAACGGGCTTTGAAAACAGAATCCTGGGTCCTATTTTGCAACATTGCCATTCACTAGTTGAGTATCTTTGGGTGGACTGCTTAATATCTTTATGTTTGTCTCAGTTTACTTCTCTATATAAATGAGATCACATACATTTCAAGGCTGCCTGTGAGAATTAACTGAGAAGAGGGAAGTAATAATTCTAGCACATTTCTGGGCACATATGTAGGCCCTCAATACATGGTAGCTGTTATTATGAGTGTCAGACTGTGCCCCACCATTCTCTGTTATGAATACTAATATTTCACATTTGCCTATGCCACACCTGGTGTGTACAGTATTGTAACCCACTGTTATGGACTGCATGTTTGTGTCCCTAACAAATTCATATGTTGAAGCCCTAACCCCTATTACGAAGATATTTGGAGGTGGAGCCTTTGGGAGATAAGTAGGTTTAGATGAGGTCATAAGGGTGGAGCCCATACAATGGAATTAAAACTCTTATAAGAAGAAACGCCAGAAAGTTTGAGGGCATTCTCCCTGCCATATGAGGACACAATAAGAAGGCAGCCATTTATAAGCTGGGAAGAAGGCCCTCACTAGAACTCAACCATGCTGACTGACACCTTGACCTTGGATTTCCAGTCTCCAGAATTGTGAGAAATAAACTTACATTGTTTAAGCACTCAGTCTATGGTTTTGTTGTGGCAGTCCAAGCTGACTAATACACCTAAACTTAGCATACCAGCTATTCGATAAATATTTATTGAACTCCTACTGTATGTCAGCCCTGAAGTATTATATTTCCCTCTAGTTCTCTCATGGCAAAGCAGTATCACTGTATTTGAACAGAAACTCTATTAGTTTTGACTGCTCTTCTTAATATACTTATGATTCCATATTTTAATTTGAATGCAGATGACTTAGCACCCCTGAAGCATCACATGCCTCCCTTGGAAAGAAGTGAAATTTTCTCATCCTAAGTAATTCCAAACTCAGAATGACTAAGTATTTCCACATCAAACAACCTCTACTATCCTCATTTCCCTGACAACATTTATTAAAGGTTACTAAAGAACCCTCCTCAACCTGATAAGGGCATCTGTGAAAAATGCACAGCTGAAATCATACTTGAAGATGAAAGACTGCATGATTCCCCCTGATATGAGGAATAAGACAAGGATGTCCACTTTTACCACTTCTATTCAACACTCTACTGGAGGTTCTAGCCATGGCAATTGGGCAAGAAAAAAGTATGACACATACAGATTGAAAAGAAGTAAAACTATCTTTATTTGTAGAAGACATGATCTTATCTGTAGGAAATCTGAAAAAAGTCCACATCGAAAAAAGAAAAGAAAAGAAAACTAGCAGTAATAAATTGAGTTTTGAAAGGTTGCAGGGTATAAAATCAATACAGAAAAATTAAATGTATTTCTACAGAGTAGCATGAGCAATATGAAAATGAAATTAAGAAAACAGTTCCATTTGCAATACCACCAAAAAGAATAAAATACACAGAAATAAATTTAACAAGTGTAATACCTATACTCCAAAATGACAAAACATCATTGAAAAAATTAAAGATCTAAATAAATAGAGATCCTGTGTTTATGGATTGGAAGACTTAATATTGTTAAGATGGCAATATTCCTTAAATTGATGTATAGTCAATGCAGCTCTATCAAAATCCCAGCTGGCTGATTTGCAGAAATTGACAAAATCATCCTGGAATTCATATGGAAAGACAAGAGTCCCAGAATTGTCAAAACGATCTTGAAAAAGAAGAACAAATTTAGAGAACTCAACTTCTCAGTTTCAAAACTTTCCATAGAGCTACAATAATCAAGACAATGTGGTCCTGGAATAAGGATAAGCATATACATCAATGGAATAGAATTACTAATCCAGAAATAAACCCTTACATTTATTTTGATTGATTTTGACAAAGGTGCCAAGATATTTCAACCGAGAAGAGTCTTTTCAATAAATGGTACTGGGACAACTGACTATCCATGTGCAAAAGAATGAATTTGGACCCCTTCCTCACACTTTGTATAAAAATTTACTTGAAATAAATCATAGAGTTAAATGCAAGTGCCAACATTATGAAACTTTTAGGAGAAAACATAATCATAAAACTTCGTGACCTTGGATTAGGCAATAGTTTCTTACATATGACACGAAAAGCACAAGCAGCCAACAAAAATTAGAGATTAGAATTCATCAATATTTAAAGACTTTGTGCTTCAAATGCAAAAACAACTCCCAGAATGGGAGAAAATATTTAAAATCATATATCTGATAAGTGTCTAGTGTCAAAAACAAATAAGAACTCTCACAACTAAACAATTAAAAACAATCCAATAAAAAATAGGAAAAAATTTGAAAAGATGTTTCCCCAAAGAAGACACGTGAATGGCTAATAAATACATGGAACAATATCCAACATCATTAGTCATCAGGAAATACAATCAAAACCACAATGAGTTAGTACTATACACACCTACTATGATGGTTATAATAAATAGGTAATAAAAAATGTCAGTAAGGATGCAGAGAAACTGGAATCCTTATACGCTGCTGGTGGAAATATAAAATGGTAGAGTCACTTTGTAAAGCAGTCTAGCAGTTCCTCAAAAGGTTAAACATGGAGTTATCATATGACCCAGCAATGCCACTTCTAGGTATCTACCCAAAAGCAGACAGTCAAACAGGTTTATACGAATGTTCATAGCAACAATATCCACAATTGCCAAAAGGTGGAAACAACGCAAATGTCTATCAGTGGATAAGTGGATACATAAAATGTGATATATCTGTGAAATATAATATAAACGGAACCATTTCAGAGTCAGAGCTTCCATCCCAGAGGAACTGCGTAGCACATCTTATTCCTCAAACCTTTGAAACGTTAAAAACGGGACAAAATAGCCTTTGGACTGGGCCTAAAGCGGCACTGTATTCCAAACAGCTGTTTACAAAGATAACAGACATCATGACTATGGGACTGAAAATTAAAGACATTCTTTATAATTAGCAACACTATGTTAGTTTATCTGCACCTACAGAAATTCCTTCCTTCTATTCCTGTAATACTTCCCCTTCCCTTTCTCACAAACATCCATTGCCTTCACCTCCTAATCTGAACACTATTCAGGTTTCTGTCTGAATCATTGCTTCTTAAATAAATATTCTTTAAATTTCAAATAAATGCTGCTCCTCACTTTGGCTTTTTATTTTTAGGCTAACAAATACAAAAAATATCATTCAGCCATTAAAAGGAGTGAAGTACTGACAAGTGCAGCAACATGCATGAACTTAAACACTTCATGCTAAGAGAAAAAGTCTGTTAGAGAAGACCACATATTATATGATTCCATTTATCTGAAATGTCCAGAATAGTCAACTACATAGTGACGGAAAGTAGATTAGTGGTTATCAGGGCTGGAGTCGAGAATAGGGAGACATTGCTAATGGAAACAACACTTCTTTGGGGGATAATGAAAATACTCTAAAATTAAATAGTGGTGATGGTTGTACAACTCTGAATATACTAAAAAACACTGAATTGTACATTTTAAAAGGATAAAGTTATGATATATGAGTAATATCTGCATTACCGCCCCCCCTCAAAATAATGACTGAAAGGAGAACAAGGCAAGTACTCCTTTGTGTAGTGCTTTTTAAATATTTTTCAAAGCTCTTTGCTATCTCTTATTATCTTTTGTTATCTGTTATATTCTGTTTATGACCTGTGAGGTAGAGAGAGCAGATATAACTTATCCCAGTGGATGAATGAGGAAACTACTGCTTGATGAGGTAAAGTTAACTGTTCAAAGCTCCAAGTCAGTGGCAGGGTGGGACTGGAAAAGAGTGCACAGCAGAGCCACCCTGGCTGCACACAGGAATTGCCCGGATTGCTTTCTTAAAATGGGTATGTTTTGAAATCAATTTTGGTGATTCTAGTCATGCAGCCAGGGTTGAGAACGACCTGTCCACAGACTGAAGAGAATAAAATCACCCACTAGATAAGGCTTTTTTTTTTTTTTATTGCATAAAGAAATACTGCTTGGAGTAGTGGCTCAAGTTTGGGGTAAAAGTATAGGTTACAATGGCCAGAGGCTGTTCCTTCTTATCACTTTAGGAAAACAGAACTAAGACAAAAACCAAGCAAGCTCTGGAGGCAAAAGGGCTGCTGCCCTGACACTTTCATTCGCTACTTCCATTCCTCCCATGGGCTCAGGGGCTTTTGCCTCAAGACAAACCCAAAGTCCAGGACATTTTATTCAAATAGGAAGAAAAACCAGAAGTGGCCTAAGTCAGGAGGGAGGAAAGAAGGTTGGCCAGTTCCCTAATCAAGAAGGCTGTCTTGGAAACATACAAAAAACAAAGGTTCCATTAGTCAATGTGGAAAAGAAAGCCTGCCAGGGAATTTTAATCTCCCTCAGCAAGGCTTATTCAGAAACAAAGCCCCCTTCACTTCATTATCACCTAACAGCTCAGGGAGCCAGGTGGGGCCAAAGTTCCGAAGACTAACATCAAAAAGCACACACGAATAGGAACCCCCCTAAATTTCTAAGATAATATTAGGAACAGTAATAACACCGATGGCATCTGACACTTATTAAGTACTTACTATGTGCCAGACACTGGGCTCAGTGCTTATCACACATTATTTCCATTCATCTGAGCACTGTTTTACAGATACGAAAATGAGATCACAGAGGTTAAGTAATTTACTCAAGGTCACAGGGCTAAAGGTAGAGGAGCCACAGACAAGCTGGGTCCAGAGTCCCTACTTTTGATACTAACTCTTAACATCTATGCAGAAACAAAAAGACTGAGAACGCACAGCAAACAATGCAAACAGCTATTATTGCTCAATGATTTCTATTTTATTCTTGTATTTTTCTGTTTTCTATTCTTTCCATTTTAAATATATGTGACTTCTGTAAAGAAAACATTTACACATTTGTAAAGACAAAGGCACAAAAGCCTCGTGCTTTTTGTTGTTGTTGTTTTTTTAATGTATTGAGAAATAACCACACTCGCATTGATGACTTTTACTTTTTTATCTATACTTTTCTGCATTTCACAAATTTTCAACAGTAAGTATGTCTTTTGTTGTAATCAGGAAAACATTATTTTAAGTGATTTAAAAAATAATTTGTCTGGAAAAAATATCATCTATCATCCCTCTCTCTTCACGCCCAAGATCTCAGGTATGTGAGAGGGATCCTTGGAATTCCTCTGAGCAATACAGAGGTTCAAGTTGGTTGACTAACTCATTTATTCTACCTGTGTATGCTACCATGTCCTAGGTGTGAGGCCCTGCAGGGGACAGATACCACAAAAGACACATCCTTGCCCACAGACAATATTTATGATGCAGTGCTGGGAATCTGGGGACAGGATGAATATATAGTCTGATCAAACTATGGAGTGCTAAGCAGCTATTACAAAAGAATGAGTTATGTCCATACCCGTAAAGATTACTGATTATCTCCTGTTATGTTAAAGGAAAATATACTGGAGTACTGTTTATAGTGTAATGCCAATTGTTTAGGAAACCTAAACCAAAACAAACCAACAATCCTAGAAATGAAACTCTTTATCTACACTTATGAGCAAAATAAAAATATAGAAAGACACACAAACCTTTAACACAACTTACTCCTAGGGGGAATAAGATTAAAAGTTGATGGGGCAAGATAAATAGCTTTCTCTTTATACTCCTCTGCCTCTGATTGAATGTTTTTCCAATGAGCATGCATTATTTTTGTTTTAAAAAATCCTAAAAGTATTATCAGTCTCCTGAATCACTAATGAATATTATATAAAACTTATCGCAAAAGGTTGATCTGGCTTAATACTTGAAAATCAATCTAAACAAGAAAGAGGAAGAAGGAAAACCATGAGCTTTGGTATCAGGATGACGAAAGTTCTCAGACCAGTTCTGTTGATTCCTGTGTGTCCCTGTACAAGTTACTTAAACTTTCTAAAATGGAGATGCTAATACCTAATTTACAGGGCTTTGTGGGGATCAAAGACGAATAATGAATATCTAACAATGACAGAGGGCCTCCTATTTGCCAGGTGCTACGCTATGTGCTTTACAAATATTAACTAAGTTAATCCTCAGAACTGCCTTAAGGAGGTAGGCACAATTTCCCTCCTCTGCATCTCTTTCTCTCCCTCTCTCCCTCTCTCCCTCTCCTTCTCCCTCTCTCCCCGTCTCTCCCTGTGGAATTCATGATTCTCCATCTTGCTCTTCAGAATTTCAATGATGAGTTAGTTTACCGTGTCCTACCTCCATGCCTCTGGACATGGTCTTCCCTTAACTTGAAGCGTCTCCTTCCTCTGCAGTTTGCTTGCACATTCTAATCATCTTTCAAGGCTCAGTTCAGGCTTATTTCTCCATGAAGCCTTTCTGGACCTCTTAATAATCACTCTAGGAGGTAGCACGGTAGAGTGCAAAGTGCACGACACAGGTTTAGCCTGAGCACCTACAAACCATGTAACTCTGAACAAGTCCTTTAACCAGTTTGAACCTGTTTCCTCATATGTTAAATAGAGTCCTTGTGAGAAATAAATATAACATATATACATTATCTGGCATATAGTGGGTACTCTATAAATGCTAATATTAATTCCCTTCCCATTTCTTAGAACTCTGGAACAATTGCAATTTAGCAATTATCCTGAATTGCCTTGTGATTTTCCTTTTTCACAATTCTGGCTCTAGTATCGCCATAACTTTTTAGGCATTTATGCCTTCTATTTCTAACTGCAAGTTTCCTGAAGGTCAGGAATGTACCCTGGCTATTTCTGCATCCCCTGCAGCATATAGTATAATATTTGACAGAGAAAAGGGCTCAATAAAAATCTGTGTAGTGACTAGTGTGATCATGCTGGATTCAAGGAGAATATAAGACCCTCAAAGATCAATCTTAAAATAAAGGTAGTAACTAGACATATTCTAAGGTAGTCCTTATAACTTGGTTTCAACCAGGAACCCCATTTACTTCTCAACCCTCCATTATCCTCACACACTGCATTCATCTGATCAGAAATGCACTGGCCTTTATAGGTTAAAGCACAATTTTCCCCAAATCGATTATTCAGAAAGCTAAGGACTGGTTTTTTGTTTGTTTGTTTTTGCTATGGATTATTTTGAAACCAAGCTCTTTATGTTTCAAGTACCCTCAGGAAAGCAAAAGGGCAGTGTGTTCCTAGTTCAGGCCCCAAATCCAAACTATAACTTTTTTAAATAGCTCAATTTGCCAGTCATAGAAATAACTTTTCTAGATCAATTAGCTCATTTCAATGTGCTTATTAGAAAAGAGTGAGATTCTCAAGCATATTTGCATTGGTGACAGCAAAGTTTCCCAAGCAATACACATGGGTACCAGGTGTGCCAGCGACTAAGCTGTATCCCAAAAACACTGAGGTGATTGCGGGTGGTAGATAGTTACCCCAATAATGAAGAAAATCATTACTAACTTCTTCCACTGAATCTGAAAGTTCAAAACATTCAAAAGAGCCACATAACAGAGAAAAAGTACTGGGCAGAAGAGGATGGGTAGTAAAGGGGGGGAAAAAGAACTTACATAAGAGATCAACATGGATACACGAAAATAGAAAATTTTGATAATGAGATAACAATATACTTGAGGCTTTGGGCCTTTTAGAAGAAAGGAGCTTGATGAAATAAAAAGCATTATCATTCTTCTTATTATTATTCTAGAAGACAAATGGCTACAAACACAACTATAGGCCAGGCTAGAGTCTTTGGTCTGGGAAGTGGGCTGATATAGTGCCTTTAGGTTTCTTTTCTGTTTCCAATCTCCCTTGCTCAGAACACTGCATTCAGAAGAAACTCTCATGGGCCTTAGAAGGCAAAAGGCACAAAGCTAGGGGATGCGGCTTGGGCATAGTGCCTCATTCTGAGGGCCAAATAAGATTAGTAATTGAAAAGCTAATATGTAATCAGGTTCCACAGGCATCATAGTTAGCTTCTACCTCTTGGCTTTCACTTTCCAGAAGGTAGTTTAGCCTGGAATAGATGATATTCTTTACAAAGTCACAGGCATAGATAAGGAATCTGGTATCACCATCAAGCCAAAAAGCTACTGGCTATAACGAGGAGCTTACAAACTAGGCAGCACATATATTTCCAAGACCTGGACTATTGTCAGCTTGGGAGGGGGTAATCTTAACATGAGATCCATGGATGGGCTTGTAGGGAGAGGGGTGGGAGGTGGCAGTCTGTGTGTCCCTAGTAAAATTGTAAGCAAAATTATGTTTCTGTATTTTTTTAGAAATAGCTGCTATGATTCTCTTCAGCTTCTTAAAGAAGACTATGACCTAACTCTTAGATGGAGGGAGGCTAAGAAGCATCTCCAGCACCTTGACTCACTAGCATTCAAACCCCTCCCAAAATTTCAGTCAGACAACACAGAAAGAGCTGTGAAGTCTGTGTCAGGAGACCTGGGTTCTAGAGGCACCCATATTGGCATCTTCAGCAAGTCATTTTATCTTCCTAAATTCCCCCTCTAGAAGTTAAAATTAGACCAGACAAGCTTCCTCCTGGTGGTGGAGCCTGACCCCCACTTGAACCCTTTCCCTTTAAGAAGCAAAAGAAAAATTGCCCTGCAATATTTCATCCGAAGCCAAAAAGAGACCTTCTCCAGAATTCTTGCTGCAAAGAGCACTTACTTGTAACATAGGCCATTGTAATACACGTTCCTTCTTCTAAGGTGTCAGCTTCGAAGATGGTGAACCAGGAGGAACTGAGACCTGGGCATTCTCTAGCTGGTCTGCAAACCCTGGTGCCAATGAGTCACAGGACAGAGTACAGCACATGGAAATTCACTGATGACCCCCAATCCTTTAGCTGACTATGCCAACTTCCTACAATCCTCTCTCTGTCTTTATATATGTGAGTGTATGTTCGTCTGTGTTACTGGCATACACACTAATTAGTTCATTTTATTTTCCTTGCTTCCTCATTACTGCTAATGAGCAAAAAAAAAAAAAAAAGGTTTAAAAATATAAAGGGCCAAGAAGGAAGGGCAAAAGAAAAATCAAAAGCTGGCTTCCTGCCTAATTGGATCATCAGGCTTAAGAAGGAGTTGCCTATCTGCCTATGTCTTATTTTAAGTCAATCTGAGCTCAACTAAGGACTTGCAAAATAAAAGTCCTTAAGGCCAGCTGTAGCCCAGGAGGGGTCCCAACCATTTAAAATAACCAGACCAAAGCTAACTGGCATGACACATGCCCACCACTGTAAGGTTTCTCAGCTTCATTTTAGAAAAAGAGCACCAAGATTATTTATCAGAGTGACTGGAATCACTAGTTAAGAGAAAGCTCATCAGAGAAATTTCAGTGTTAAGGAACATTACTTGAACATTCTTGATAAGCTGGTTGGCTATAGCTTGACATTTATTTGGAAAGTATTATGTGTTATAATAAATATAATAGCAAATCTGCCATGACACAGAAGAAAAGGAGAGGGAAAAAGGGATGGAAGGGAGTGGAGTGAAGGAGGGAGGGAAGAAAGAGAAAGAGGGGAGGAGAGAGAAACATTGTCCTCTGTATATAGTAGTAAAGCTGTTAAGGGCTGACTTGTGTCTTCCCACTCCCCAGCCCCCAATTTAATATGTTGAAGCCATAATCCCTGATACCTAGAATGTGACTATTTGGAGATAGGGTCTTTAAAGAGGTAATTAAGTTCAAATGAGGCCATAGGGGTGGACTCTAATCCAATCTGACAGACGTACTTATAAGAAGAGTAAATTTGAACACACATAGACACCAGAAATATATGTACACAGAGAAAAGACCATATGAAGAGGCAGCAAGAGGGTGGCAATCTGCAAACCAAGGACAGAGGCTACAGAAGATCCAATCCTGCTGGCACCTTGATCTTGGGGATAATAACACTACCTTGCCTCATAAGCGTATTGTGAGGATTAAATAAATTAGTCCATGGAAAGCACTTAGAACAGTACCAGGCACATAGTAAGCACTAGCTGCTGTTGCCACTGGTGCTGATGTCAAAAGGGCTAAGAAACATCAGCAGGCCCAGTCAAGTTATATTTTGATTTAATGAAAACTTCACCACCAGCTTTCTGACTTCAGGTATGTGAAATGGACTTTTTGGGACCTTTGCTTTCAAGCTTGCGCATCATATCCGTTTGCGCTCAGTGGTTCTGCAAGGACTATTTGGCTTTTTTCGGGGAAAAGGTACCATTAAGAAGGGAGATAAAGGTGACCTGTTTGGAGGAACCACAGCCACCTTGATGATGGCAGAGACTGTTTTGCCAAAGTTGTGAGCTGGAAGCATTCAAAATCAAA
>NW_006440619.1:178373-186762 GCF_000325575.1 Pteropus alecto | reverse complement strand
TCTCTCTGCCTCTCCTCTCAATCTCCCAAAAAAAAAAATAACAGGGTGACTAGAGAGATCGAATAAGATAGTATTGGATCCACTTCTGTGTCTTAGCACAGTGGTCCCCAACCTTTTTGGCACCAGAGACCAGTACTATGAGAATCTAATGCCTGATGATCTGAGGTGGAGCTGAGGCGGGGAGCAGCTGCAAATACAGGTGAAGCTTTGCTCACTAGCCCACCGCTCACCTCCTGCGGTGCAGTCTGGTTCCTAACAGGCCGCAGATCGGTACCGGTCCGTGGACCAGGGGTTGGGGACCCCTGCCTTAGCAGGTTACCTCCACAGGCAGGGAATAACTTTGGCTCCAACACTGTTCCAGATCCCTGAGCCAGTAAGAAATTTGCTTCCTTAGTTTGATTTGTTTGATTAACACCATTCTTCGGTATTATCTCTTACAGTTCTAGACCAAGGGACGAGTTCTGATGCTAGAGTTCACCATGTGAAGTCAAGCAAATCATATAGTATGGGGGAAATGGAGAAGGGAAGGCAAAGATACCTACATTAGCAGCCTGTGCCTGCTAACAGAGGGACACAGAACTTAATGTGCCAGGCTTATTATGACTGAGTTGATACAGTTAAGTCCTCACTTAACATCATCGATAGGTTCTGCAACTGTAAGTGGAATGATATATAAAGAAACCAATTTTACCATAAGCTAATTGATATAAACAAGAGTTCAATTCTGACAGCATCTCATGACAAAAAAAAAAAACAACAGTATTCAAGGACCTGCTTTACTGCCTGCCCTCCTTCACCCTGGTGTTCCCCTCTTTAGGGGGATGCATGGTCTATCTATGAAGTGCTTTGTGCTCTTAGGAAGAAAGAAGCTAGGCCATATAAGACACATGAGGACCCTATTAAAATTCAGATTCTGATGCAGTAGGTCTGAGGTGAGGCCTGAAATTCTACATTTCTAACAAGCAGCACCCACTTAATGCTGATTCTCTGACCATACTTTGAGTTACACACTTGGAGTAACTTTGAATTTTGAGCAACTAGGACACTGATTCTCCAAGACTGGTCTGAGGACCTAGGTATCAACCCAGATTCTCTTAATCAAACCTTCTGGGGATGGGGTCTGGCAAGTCTCATTTTAAGCCATTCCCTCAGGTGCTGCTGTGAACATTAAGTTTCAGGACCATTGCATATAATCAGTGTTTCTCAACTGCAGTTCCATGTTAGAAGAAACTTTTAAAAATACTATGCCCTAGGTGCATCACAGGTCAAGAACTCAGACCGTCCAAGGGTAGTACCAGGACATTAGTGTTTTGTTTTGTTTTGTTTTGTTTTGTTCATCAACTTGTTTTTTAAAGTACCCCTAGGTGAGCCTAGAGCATACGGATGGGTCAAAATTACTGCTTTAGGTGAATTTTAAAAAAAAATTCTATTATGTATAATATGCGCCTAGAAATGTATGACAATCATAAGGATATACATGACTATTTATGGGGAGGAAGTGACTAAATCCTCAGGAAGAGTAAAATGTAGCTGTGGGTGTAGTATCTGAAGGCATGGGCTCCGCTCCTAACTCTGCCACTTAGAATTTGTGTGACTCCGTGAACGTGTTTCTTCCTCTGTTAACAAGAAGCCATAATATTTGTCCTATTTACCTCACATAACTGTTATTTGAAAAAAAACTTGTAAACTATAAAATGTTATCCAAAGAAGGAGAATTATCATTTTGAGATTTAAAGTACGATCTTAATGCATGAGACAAATTTAAATTATGAAAACAGAAAGCAGAAGAAAGGATTTTACCAGTGATTTCTTTCCTCAAGCTTTTCTTTCTAACATGCCTTGCTAATCCTTCTGTAGTCCCACATGTAGGAATCTGAGGACAGGGCCCTGCCATCCAGCCCTGTAGCTCCTGCTTCTCTCTATGCTGGTTTATCAGTCAGTCTCCTGTCACAGTGGGATTCTACCTGCTAGCCACAGGGGAGCAGTGTGTGGCCCAGACTGCCCTGTGGGTTTAGATGAATGAAGACTAATTCTAATTCTTGCCCAAGGGAGTCCCTGGCAAAGCAGACAGGCTTTGAGGTTCCCCAGAAGATTATGGTGGTCCAATGTGATTGAGTCCACATGACAGCCCCTTAAGAACACCTTGAAGCTTCTGTCTAATGGGTGGGGCTTCCCAGACACCCTACTTTCCACCAAACCTATCCTAGGGCTACGGTAGGCTTTTTTGGTCTGTCCTGGTTCTGGCCTAAACTGTTATTGCACTCTCAAAGTTCCACAAAATACTTCCACCCCCTTCACACTCCACTGCCGCCAAACAGGGCTGCAACAAACCTCAACAATAAATACACTTGACCCTTGAACAACATGGGGGTTAGCGATGCCGACTCCCATGCAGTCAAAAATCCACGTGTAACTTTTCACTCTCTCAAAACTTAACTACGAACAGAGTTACTGATAACATAAACCATTAATTGATACATATTTTATATGTTACATGTATTATATATTGTATTCTTAAAGATATTATTAAGAAAATCATAAGAGAAAATACATTTACAGTACAATGTATATTTATTGAAAAAACAAATGCATATAATTGGACCTTTACGGTTCAAGCCTGTGTTGTTCAAAGGTAAACTATATAGATATTTTAATACTCAAATGGGCACGTAAGCTAAGGATGAGGACAAGCACTAGATAATAAACTAGTAAGCAAATGCTGTTTTGTATGTTGCTGGTACGTTTCTAGAAGAGGCTACTTACCAACCGGGTATTTACCACAGGAAACAGCAAGGCCAGAAGAGCTCCATTCAACATGTGCATCTGCAGCCTGGAAAGGAAAAAAGATAAAGTCTAAGTGACGCTCAGACTCTGATGGAAAGGCAGACAAAAATGTGTCAGGTTATTATTCCATGCCATATGGGAGAGCACGTAAACAAGTGGCTCTCTGTGTAAAACAGCACGCTAGTTGGCACACACACATAATAAAAAGCTGCATATTTTGTATTAACTGAAACGTTCTGAAGAGCACCACCACTGCCTAAAGTCCCCCAAACACATCTAGAACACACTTTGGTTACAACACTTCATTACATAATGAGCTCTGAGCTCCCTAAACATCCACTCAGTCTCAATCAATGACTTCAACTCTTCAGCTCAAGGGGCATTAGAAAAAGTGAACTGCAGTGGCTAAGTGACCTATCTCTTATAACATGGTTGCTTATTTACACAGCCATACCCAGTCATTTCCCCCAAACAGCGACCTGGGCAGAAATAGGCTAGTACAACCCAGGAAGCCAACTGCAGTGTTTTTGAAAACTCTTCTTCGTTTTCTTAGATATGCCTTCAGGGGCTGCTGTGGAAGGTGGGAGAGCAGAAGTGGTAACCTTCCAAGCTTCTTTTGATCTATTTTACATATTGGGCTCTATGACTAAAGAGCAAAAACAAAAAAAAAAAAGGAGGAACAGTGAGGAGAGGGGGAGGAGGAAGGAAGAGGAAGAGAAGAAAGCCACTACATCATCGCCTAGTGACACTGTTTCCCAATATTAGACTTGTTAAAACTTGCACGCTAGAACTCCTTTATAAGGATAACCAGGTCAGAAACAAACTCTACGTGTAAGGGCTCTGAAGATGGATTTAAGCAGCTTTCTTTATCATTAAAGGAAAATGGTCCTTTACTACTAAGAGAGAAGCAAAGAAAGACAGTCTCTCCTCTCTCCTGAAGAAAAGCTGATTTGATGGGTCATGTACAACTACTGCTGAGTCAAGTACAAACACTGCTAAGTCAACATGTCTCGCACAACTCAAGTCTCAGACATAGCATCTCCATGGTGCCAGGATTTCTCCTATGGCCCCCCAAAAGAAAGCAGCCCACACCTTGAGAACCCCTAGGACTTTAGCTCCTCTCTTGGAGCTCATAGACATGTGCACAAGACTATAAGAATTTACAAGACCCAAGGGAACATCACAGAAGCCCCAAGTCTGTTTTTCATTTTTCCCAGTGTATTTCTTACTGCCGCTCTTGTTACCAATGCCATGATGACAGTGATCCTGTGGACTTAATATATTCTAGGCAAGTATCTAATTAATTGCTTCACATAAACTCCCCCACTTAAATTTTACAGCAATCTTATGAGCTAGATACATTTATGTTTACTATTTTGTTGATGAGGAAACCAGGTTCAAAGAACCAAAGTGACCTAATCAATGCCACACTTAAGATAGTAGAACCAAGATTCAAATGCAGGTTTACCCAACTTCGGACCCCAAACTCTTATATCCCTCTCACTGTTTTATATCAGAGCCTCCCTCTCACCCTCCCTTGCAAATATGTCCTCAGGTGGAGAATCATAGATGCCCCTTTTTCTTTCATTTTAGCTTTAGGGTCTCTCTACTGACAACTTCATACCCTGCCTTAGGCTTAATCTGCTTTCAGGGGATGACCAAGGAGAGAATGCTATTAGGTCACAGCAGGCCATCACAGTCCTACAGTTTAACAGAACTGCCTTGATCCATAAAATGGAGAAGGCACACCAATGCAACGACACTCCTACCTCCCTAGACTGGCCAGGTTACCATGCTTTTACAATAGGGTCATTCAAAGAGACACTCCGTGCTCTGAGAAACTGAAAACTCTGGCTGAAGCCTCAGTGCCTAGAGCAGGGGCCACTGACAGCCATTCCAGGTGAAGTAGAGTCTAGCCTAACTCTGTCCCTAGGCCCTCCTATGTGACAGCTACAGCATAAACATTCTGGATAATGCACTCAGCATAAAAGATTGTGGTGACAGGCTTTGCCATTCGCCTCAAAAGAATGCTGGCACTACACAAGGCCAATTAGAAATTAGGGAACCAAAAGTTAAATCTTGAGGATGATGGAATTGATCCCAAGGTCCCATGGAAGGCCAAAATGTAAAATTATAATGTACACTTGAAAATTATATAATTGTATTAACCAATGTTACCCCAAGTAAATAAATAAATAAATAAATAAATAAATGAAAAGAAAGAAAAATATCAAAATTCAAAATGATTGTTAAACTTCTTAGATAAAGGCAAGCTTTGTTCTGGGTCTTCAAAATTCAGTTTCATAAGCTACATATATGCCAAAGTGTAAAATATACATAAGATATTAAAAGGTCTTGCATATCAATAATTACAAAATATCTAACATGTACTGAGCATTTCTACATGCCAATCACTGGGCTAAGTATTCAAATGCATCATCTCATTTAATCATCACAATTTTATTATAATCATCATCTTCTTCAATTTCATAGCTGAGAAAACCAAAGCACTGAGTGATTAAGTGACTTGTCCAAGATCACAGATAGTAAGTGGCAGAGGGAGAAGTCACACTCAGGTCTTGCCAAGTTTCAAGCCTACGTTTTTGTCTCTGTATCTTGCTTTAAATACATAACGTGAACATTTCACATGTTCCGTGTGTGTGTGTGTTTGCGCACACGCGCACATGTCTATCAAACTGCAGGCCAGGTAGGAAAAGATTCCGAGATGTTGGATGGACAGGGAGGGTCATGCCTAAAGGCAATAGAACCCCTTGCGTGTTGTGTGGCAAAACTATCCCAATTACACAGCTGCACTGCCCTCTAAAGAAAGAGGGCACAGCACATCAGGTAAGCAACTGACCCTATTAGAGGCAAATGCTTTTGATTGCACTTTATACTCACCTCCAGCCTGCCACCCAGATTTCTATTGGGTACAGAAAATGGTTAATGGGTCACTAGAAAGTCCTGGGAGAGTTCCTTCATCTGTACAATGGGGACAATAATAGTACTAACTCAAAATGTTGTTTTAAGGAATCAATATATATAAAGTGTTAGAAAGGTACATGGGACATAGTAAGACACAAATACATGTTTCTTAAATAAATGAAAAGCTTGCCTAGAAGCCTCAAGGTTAAAAAGAGAAGAAGGAAGGGGAAAAAGGAAATTATGTGAAAAAGCTGAACTGCTTAAAAATGTCAAAGTATGAGAAAGAGGCCCAGAGAAAGTAAAAGGACAGACCGAAGGCCAGAACCTTAACAGATGTATTCCTGCTCAGTTAGTCATACTTATAAACCTTCTTGTTGGCTGAAAGTCTTGGCCATTACCATTGTCACAAATATTTTGTCAGTGTTTCTGTTTTTGGACAGGATATTATACTAAATTATCTTAGTTGGTAACAACCTGGGGCAATATGGCAAGTGTCATGGGTTTGATTCTCCTCCAGGTTAGCTAATTTTATTAAATTTAGTTCCACAAACATTAACCAATACATTACTGTGTATCTAACATTTTTCCTGGTGCCATAGAAAAAAAGGAGATCAGTATAAATAAGACATAGTATTTGCCTTCAAGAAGCTAACAATCTTACCGGGAAGTTAAGAAATTAAATAACTAGAGGAAATGTAGTATAATATAATGGTTAAGAATTTACAGTTCGGAATCAAACCTACATTCAAATCTCAGCTCTACCACTTATTGGCTGTAACTCTGGACAAGTCACTTAAAATATGTATGTGTATCAGTTTCCTCGATCTTAAAACTGGTCAAATAACAGTACCTAGCTGAAATGGTTGTTGAGAGAATTTAATGAGATATGACCACATGAAGTGATCAACATAGTACCTAGGGCATAGTAAATACTCAATACATGATTGCTATCATTATCCTTAATAAAGCAATGTTAATAAATATCACATTATTATACATATAAACAAATGAAGGTATTAAAAACTTCACAAGATGACTTATATTTCAATTTAGTACTTGATTACTGCCAAGAATCAAAAGATATGGAACAGATGACAAGTTCAATGAGTGTCTTGAAAGGCAAATTCATAGAGAAGAATTCTAAAAGAAAATTATATAATATTTTGAACTGGACAAAAATTAAAATACAATGTATCAAAATGTGCGAGATGCTTACAACATGAAATTCTTATATTAGTAAAAAAAAAAAAAAGAATGGTATCAAATCAGTAATACAAGCTTCCACCTTAACAGGAAGACCAAAATAAACCCAAAGCAAACAGAAGGAATGAGATAGTAATGGGCAGAAATCAATAAAATTAAAAACAAAAACAATAGAGAATATTGATAAAACCAAAAGCTTGTCTTTGGAAAAAAAATCAATATAATTGATAAAAGTCTAGGCAGTGAAAAACATGGATAAAAAGAGAGAAGAAAAATTTACCAATATTAGGAAGGAAAGAAGGGATATCACTATAGACTCCCTGGAATTAAAGAGATAATAGTGGGGATACTATGAAAAGTTCTATGCACATAAATTTGATGAGTTAGATAAAATGAATGATTTTCTCTAAAACCACGAATTACCAAAACTCATGCAAGATGAAATAGATAAGCTGAACAGTCCTGTTATAGAAATAGAATTGGCACTTAAAATCTTCTGAATAAGAAATTCCCCGACCTAGATGGTTACATTGACCAACTCTACCAAGTATTTATACAATGTTGTCAAAAAAAGAGAAGGAAACGTTTCTCTACATATTTTATGAGTCTATTATTACCCAGATACAAAAACTATACAAAGAATGTACCAGAAAGAAGGAGGAGGTGGTGAAGGAGAAGAAGGACGAAGAGAAACAAAACTAAGACTAAGTTAATATTCCTCATTAATACAGACACAAAAATGCTCAACAAAATGTTAGAAAATCTAATGCAGCGATATAAAAATAATAAGTACTCCATGACCAAGTGGGGTTTGCCCTGGTAATAAAAGGTTGACTCGATATTTGAAATTTGATTAATAAAATCGACCAAATTAACAGTGTAAAGAATATACAGTACAAGAGCAGAAGGAAGGAAATAATAAAGATCAGAGCAGAAATGAAAAAAAATAGAGTCTAGAAAAACAATACAAAAGATCAATGAAACCAAGAGCTATTTCTTTGAAAAGATAAAAAAAATTGATAAACCGTTAACAAGACTCAAGAAAAAAAGAGGACTCAAATAAATAAAATCAGAAATGAAAGAGAAGTAACTACGGACTCCACAGAAATAAAAAGGATCTTAAGAAAATACTATGAGCAATTATATGCCAATAAATTGGACAATCTGGAAGAAATGGACACATTCCTAGAAATATACAATCTCCCAAGACTGAGTCAAGAAGAAACAAAAAATCTGAACCGACCAATTACCACCAACAAAGTGGAATCAGTAATCAAAAAACTTCCAAAAAACAAAAGTCCTTGACCAGATGGATTGATAGGCGAACATTACCAAACATTCAAAGAAGAATTAACACTCATTCTTCTCGTACTATTCCAAAAATTTCAAAGAAAGAAGGCCCTCTAACTCTTTTTGAGGTCACTGTTACCACGATACCAAAACCAGACAAAGATTGTAAAAAAAAAAAAAAAACCTA
>NW_006440619.1:175510-177770 GCF_000325575.1 Pteropus alecto | reverse complement strand
AATATCTAGGAATCAAATTAAACAAGGAAGAAAAAAATCTGTTCTCGGAAAATTATAAGCCATTGAAAAAAGAAATTGAAGAGGATACAAATAAATGGAAACATACACTGTGCTTAGGGTACGAAGAATCAACATCATTAAAATAGACATACTACTCAAAGCAATCTATAGATTCAATGCAATTCCTATCGAAATATCAATGGCATTTTTCATAGAATTGGAACAAATAATCCCAAAGCTTATATGGAATCATAAAATGCCTTGAATAGCCAAAGCAATCTTGAGAAAGAACAAAGTTGGAGGTATCATGCTACCCGTTATCAAACTATACTACAAGGCTACAGTAATCAAAACAACATGGTACTGGCATAAAAACAGACATACAGACCAATGGAACAGAATAGAAAGCCTAGAAATCAACTTATCCCTATAGGGTCAATTAATCTATGACAAAAGATGCAAATCTATGTAATGGGGTAAAGACAGTCTCTTCAACAAATGGTGCTGGGAAAACTGGACAGATACATGCAAAAAAATGAAACTGGACCACCTTCTTACACTGTATACGATAGTCTCGAAATGGATTAAAGGCTTAAATTTAAGGCCTGAAACCATAAAAATTCTAGAAGAAAACGTAAGCAGTAAACTCCAATATTGTTATTAGTAATTTTTCTTCTGGTATATCTCCTCAAACAAGGGTAACAAAAAATAAATAAATAAAAAATAAACAAATGGGACTACATCAAACTAAAAAGTTTTTGCACAGCAAAGGAAACCATCAACAAAAGACAACTGACTGAATGGGAAAAGATATTCACCTATGATACATCTGACAAAGGGCTAATATTTAAAATTTATAAATAACTCATACAACTCAACAACAACAAAAACAATCCAATTAAAAAATGGGAAGACTTGAATAGGTATTTCTCCAAAGAGAACATACAGATAGATTTACGAAAAGATGCTCAAAGTCACTAATCAAAAGAAATGCAAATCAAAACCATAATAAGGTATTATCTCACACCTGTCTGATTGGCATCATCAATAAATCAAAAAAAAATGTTAGTGAGAATGCGGAGAAAAGGGAACTCTCATACATTGTTGGTGGGATTGCAAATTAGTACAGCTGCTATGGAAAACAGTCTGGAGGTTTCTCAAAAAATTAAAAATGGATATACCTTTTGACCCAGCAATTGCACTTATGTGTATTAATCCAAAGAAATCCATAACAATAATTTGCAAAGATCTATGCACCTCAATATTCATGGCAGCACAATTTACAATAGCCACAATATGGGAGTAACCTAAATGCCCATCAACAGACAATTGGATAAAGAAGTTATGGTTCATAAGTACAATGGAATATTACTCAGCCATTAAAAACATGAAATCCTACCATTTGCAATGACATGGATGGTCCTAGAGGTTATTATGCTGAGTGAAATAAGTCAGACAGAGAAAGATAAATACCATATGATTTCACTTATATGCAGAATCTAAGGAACAAAAAGAACAAACTAAACAAAAACAGACTCACAGATACAAAGAACAAACTGGTGATTGCCAGAGGGGACGGGGGTTGTGAGGCTGGGTGAAAAGGTGAGGGGATAAAGAAGTACAAATTAGTAGTTACAGAACAGTCACAGGGATGTAGAGTACAGCATGGGGAATATAGTCAATATTATTGTAATAGCTATGTGTAGTACCAGATGAGTGCTAGAGTAATTGGGCAGATCACTTCATAACTTACATAAATGTCTAAAAAAATAATTAAAAAGTACATGATCATATTCAACATCTATTCATAATACATGTCAAAAAGTACACGTCAAAATTCAACATCTATTCACGATAAAAAAAAAATACCAACAAACTAGAAAAAGTAGGGAATTTCCTCAACCTGATAAAGGGCATCTAATAAATACTGCATGTCCAACATCATACTTAATGATAAAAGACTGAATGCCCCCACTATTAACATCAGGAACAAAACAAGGGTGCCTGCTCTCAGCCCTCCAATTCAACATGATACTAGTATTCTTAGCCAGTGCAATAAGGCAACAAAAATAATAAAGTTTAGAAAAGAAGAAATAAAACTGTCTGTACTTATAAAAAACATGATTATATGTGTAGAAAATCTCAAGGAATCTATGAATCAGATCCTAGAACTAACACATGATTTTAGCGAGGTTGCAGGATTGCAAGGTCAACACACAAACATAACATTTGTATATAATATAAGTGTAAAATCGGAAAC
>NW_006440619.1:156493-175455 GCF_000325575.1 Pteropus alecto | reverse complement strand
TATGTACAGAATCTGTATGCTGAGAAATGAAAAAGTTTGATAAAATAAATCATAGAAGACCTCAATAAATAGAAAGACATACTGTAACATTCAAGGACTGACTGAAAGTCTCAACACAGGAAAGATGTCAACTCTCACCAAAATGATGCATAGATTCAATGCAGTTATGATAAAAATTCCAGCAGGATATTTTGTAGATAAAGATCAAATGACTCTAAAATGTACATGGAAGAGCAAGGAAAAGAGGAGAGCTAAAATAAATTTTAAAAAAAAGGAAAATGAAGAAATTGTCCTACTTAATTATAAGACTTACTATATAAAATTATAGCAATTAAAACAATGTAATACTGGCCAAGAAAAGACATATCAATCAATAAAAAAGAATAGTCCAAAAATAACCAACACTGATATAAGTCATTTGATTTTTCACAGTAGTGCAAAAGCAATTCAGTGGAAAATATACAGCTCTCTCAAGGAATGGTATTAGAGAAATTGGACATTATATATAGTATAATGCACTTAACCTAAACCTCATGACTTACATAAAGGCTGTCATAAATCTAAATAGAATATTTAAATTATAAAGCTTTTGTAAAAGAAAACATGGGAGAAAGTGTGCGTGACCTTTAGTTAGGCAAATATTTCTTAAACATGACACCAAAAACAATACAGCAGGTCCTTGAATAATGTCATTTCATTGTAATGTTGCTGAGATGCTGTAGAAACTTAACTCTTGTTTACTCAATTAGCCTATGGTAAAACTGATTTCATTATATGTTATTTCACTTAAAGTTGCAGAGCCTATTGATAATAAGTGAGGACTTACTGTACATTTTTCAAATGATAAATTGAACTTAATCAGAATTTTAAAATTTTGTTATATGAGAGATAGTTTGAAGAAAATGAAAAGACAAGTTACAGAATAGGGTAAAATATTTGCAAATCATGTATCCAAAAAAAATGAATTCTATCCAGAATATATAATTAATACACTCAAAAGTAAGAAAACAACCCAACAGACTCCTCATCAAAAAAAAAAAAAAAGATATAAGATGGCAAATAAGCCCATGGGCAGATGTTCCATACTATTAGGGAAATGCAAATTAAAACCATAATAAGATACAACTCCTCACCTATTAGAATCAATAAAATAAAAATATTAATAATAGCAAATGTTGCAGAAACTGTGTAGAAACTGGAACTCTCACAATACATTGTTGGCAGAAATATAAAAACAATTTGGAAAAAAAATGGCAGTTTCTTCTAAAATGTGTTAAAATTTTTAAAAAATATAAATATTCTTATTATATAACCCAATGATCTTGCTCCTGGATATTTACACTACTGAGATGAAAACTAAGGTTTACACAAAAACTTTTACACAGATGTCCAGAGCAACTCCATTCATAGTAGTCAAGTCTGGAATAAGCCTATATGGCCCTCAGTGGGTGAATGGATAAACAAATTGTGGTACATACCATGGAAAGCCACTTGGTAACAAAAAATGAATGAACAATTGATATATGTAACAACTTGAATGAATCTCAAAGGCTTTATGCTGAGTGAACAAAGCCAAATTCAACAGGTTGCATACTGTAGAGTTCCATTTATTTGGCATTCCCTAAACAACAAAACTACAGTGAAGGACAATTAATTAGTGGTTGCCAGGGCATAGGGATGGAGGAGAGTGTCACTCGAAAGAAACAGCATAAAGAGTTTTTACAAGTGATGGAACTATACCCTGAATTTGGTGATAGTTACAGTAATCTATGCATGTGTTAAAACTCAGAAGAGAAAATTTTGAGAAAATGGCAGTTTAGAAGAACTAGGAATCTGTCTCCCTACAAAGACAATTACATGGGCAGAATCTATCTCATGTAACTATCTGGAACCCTGGTATCTATTGAAGGCTTGTAACTTCCAGGGGAAGGCTTGGATAGTAAATTGTGGTTAATATCAGTCAATTTTAGCTCTTAGCTCAGCAGCAGCTACCCATTTCCCACCTCCTAGCCAAGTGGCAGACAGCTGTGAACATGATCCTGGAGCAGTTTATATACAGTTTGTGGAGGCCAGACTGGACAATAGAATCCTGTCCTCTAAAAATTGGGAATCTGTGCTCTGACTGCTCCTTCTGATCACAGAAGCTACAGGCACAGAAGAATGCAGTCATTGTTGCACACACACCCAATTGTTAAAAGCCTCTCCCCCTCCAGATGATGTGACATCCAGGGGATTTAAAGAATCAACACATCCCCCTCTTCATTTTCCTCTTTTTCCCTTTTAAGAAGCCAGAAATTAAAGACTATGACATTCAAAATCACCTGCATATACAGGGGACATAGGAAATCACTGTCCATGCTAAAGGAAAGTCACGGGCTCAGAAAAGACCTGAGAAGACCTTAAATGTACACCTTAGGCCGATCCTTGGCTTGAAAACAGCCCACAACAATCAAAACAAAAACAAAAATAAAAACCAACAAACCCTGGGGAATGGAGAAAATCTGACTTTGAGAATTAGCACATGATTAGGTTCTAGTTCTCATCAAAAATATCACTAGGCATATGAAAAACTAGGAAATTATGGCTCATTGAAAAAGAAAAAAAAATAAACCAACAGAAACTGTCCTAAAGAATGACCAGATGGCAGACCTACTAGACAAAGATTTTAAAACAACTGACTGAGAGATGCAGAAAAGAACTAAAGGAAGACATGGAGAAAATCAAGAAAATGATGTGTGACTAAAACGGAAATACCAATAAAGAGACCAAAAAAAAAAAAAAACCCTAAAAAGAAAGAAAGAAACAAACAAAAAACCTCTAGAGCTGAAAAGTACAATAACAGAAATAAAAAAATCACTAGAGGAATTCACAGGCAGATTTGAGCAAGCACCAGAAACAATCAGTGAATTTGAAGATAGGACAATTGAAATTATTGAATCTGAGGAACAGAAAGTACAGACTGAGGAAAAGTAAATAGAGCCTAAGGGACCTGTGGGACACTGTTAAAAGGACCAACATATGCATTGTAGGAGTCCCAGAAAAAGGAAAGAGAGATTATTTGAAAAAATGACCAAAAACTTCCCAAATTTGATGGAAGACGTGAATGTAAACATACAAGAAACTTAATGAACCCCAAGTGTGATGAACCCAGACATTCACACTGCAACATATTATAAGTGAATTGTCAAAGGCCAAAGACAAAGATTCTTGAAAACAAGAGAAGTGACTCATCATATACAAAGGACCCTCAATAAGGTAATCAGAAGATTTCTCATCAGGAACTTTGAAGGCCAGAAGGCAACGGACTGACATATTCAAAATGCTTAAAGGGAAAAAACAAAACAAAACAAAAAAAACCTGACAACCAAGAATCCTACATCCAGAAAAACAGTCCTTCAAAATTGAGGAAGAAATTAAGACATTTCCAGAAAAATAAAAACTGAGAGGAGTTTAATGACTAGACCTGCCCTACAAGAAATGTTAAAGGGAGTCCTGCAAGTTAAAATGAAAAGACACTAGACAGTAACTCAAAACCCTATGAAAAAATAAAGATCTCAGTAATGATAAATACATGGCAATTATAAAAGCTAGTATTACTGTAACATAGCTTGTAATTCCATTTTTTGCTTTCTACATGATTGAAGAGATTAATACATTTTGAAAAACAATTACTAGTCTCAAAGTTAGCATTATTGTAACTTTGGTTTGTAATTCCACAATCTGTTTTTTACATAACTGAAAAGACTAATGCATTTTAAAATGATTACTTTAAGTTTGGGGGGCACGCAATATATGGAAATGTAATTTTGAGACATTAATAACTGAAAAGGGTGGAGATGAAATTAAATGAGTAGTTTCTGTATGTTATTGAAATTAAGCTAATATAAATTCAAAGTAAAATTTATAACTTTAGAATGGTAAGTATAATCCCCATGACAACCACAAAAAAGAGTTATAGAATATACACAAAAGAAAATGATAATTAAATTCTTACACTACAAAAACATCAACAAAACCCAAAAGAAGAAAGAATGTAAGAAATGAAGAACAAAAAGTTATAGAACATATAGAAAACGAGGAGGAAAACAAGGAGGAAAATGACAGAAGTTCTTCTTTATCAGTAATTACTTTAAATGTAAATAGATTAAACCCTCCATTTGAAAAACAAAGATTAAAAGAATGGATTAAAAACAAACCAAGATCCAATGATATACTGTTCATAAGAAAGACACAAATAGGTTGAAAGTGAAAGAATGGAAAAAGATATTCCACATAAATGTTAACCACAAGACAGCATGGGTGGCTATACAATATCAGACAAAATAGACTATACAGGCACACCTCAGAGATACTGTGTGTTTAGTTCCAGACCACCGCAATAAAGCAAATATCACCATAAAGTGAGTCACATGAACTTTTTGGTTTTCCAGTGCATTTAAAATTTGTTAACCCTATACCATAGTCTGTTAAGTATGAAATAGCATCTTAAAAAAATACTTTATTGCTAACAAATATTAACCATAATCTTAGCCTTCAATGAGTTCATAATGTTTTTTGCTGGTGGAAGGTCTTGTCTCAATGTTCCTGACTTCTGACTGTTCAGGGTGGTGGTTGCTGAAGGCTGGAGTGACTGTGGCAATTTCTTTAAAAAACACAAAAATGAAGTTTGCCCCATCGATTGACACTACATATCACTAATGATTTCTCTGGAGCATGCAATGCTATTTGATAGCATTTTACCCTCAGTAACACTTCCTTCAAAATTGAAATCAATTCTCTCAAATCCTGCTGCTGTTTTATCAACTAAGTTTATGTAATATTTTATTTAAATCCTTTGTTGTCATTTCAATGATCTTCACAGCATCTTCACCAGGAGAGAAGATTCCATCTCAAAAACCACTTTCTTTGCTCATCCTTAAGAAGCAACTCCTTACCTGTTAAAGTTTTATAAGACTGCAGCAATTCAATCACTTCTAATTCCAGTTCTCTTACTATTTACACCACATCTGCAGTTACTTTCTCCACTGAAGTCTTGAACCCCTCAAAGTCATCCATGTGGATTGGAATCACCTTTTTCCAAACTCTTATTAATGCAGATATTTTGACCTCTTTTCATGAATCGTGAATGTTCTTAATGGCTTTTAGAATGGTGAATCCTTTCCAGAAGGTTTTCAATTGACTTTGCCCAGATCCATCAGAGGAATCATTATCTATGGCCATTATAGACTTAAAAATGTATTTCTTAAAAAATAAGACTTGAAAGTCAAAATTACTCCTTGAGCCATAGGCTGCAGAATGGATGTTGTGTTTGCAGACATAAAAACAGCATTAATCTCACTGTACATTTTTATTAGAGTTCTTGGGTGACCAGGTATATTGTCAGTGAGCAGCAGTATTTTGAAAGGAATCTTTTCATCTGAGTGGCAGGCCTCAACAGTGGGCTTAAAATATTCGGTTGACCATGTTGTAAACAGATATGCTTTCATCTAGCCTTCGTTATTCCATCAGTAGAGCATAGGCAGAGTAAATTTAGCATCATTATTAAGGGCCCTAGGATTTTTGGAATGGTAAATAAACATTTACTTCAATTTAAAGTCATCAGCTGCACTAGTCCCTAACAAGAGATTCAGCCTGTCCTTTGAAGCTTTAAAGCTAGGCATTGACATCTCTCTAGCTATGAAAGTCCTAGATGAAATCTTTTTCCAGTCTAAGGCTGTTTCATCTACATTGAAAATCTGTAGCCACTTTCATTAATTATCTTAGCTAGATCTTCTGGATAACTTTCTGCAGCTTCTTTCTACAGCAGCACTTGCTGCTTCACTTTGTACTTTTATATTATAAAGATGGTTTCATTATTTAAACCTTATGAACCAAACTCTGCTAGCTTCAAACTTTTCTTCTGTAGCTTCCTTACCTCTCTCAGCCTTCAGAGACCTGAAAAGAGTTATTATAGCTTTGCTTTGGATTAGACTTTGGTTTAAGAGAATGTTGTGGTTGGTTTGATCTTCCATACAGATCAGCTTTCTCCATGTCAACAATCAGGCTATTTCGCTTTCTTACCGTTTATGTATTCACTGGAATATCATTTTTAATTTCCTTCAACAACTTTTCCTTTACATTCACAACTTGGCTTCTGACATTCCTTTCTGACATTCCTTTCTCATTAAGCTTAATCATTTATAGCTTTTGATTTAAAGTGAGAGACATGAGACTCTTCTTTTTCACTTGAACACTTAATGTCCATTGTAGAATTATTAATTGGCCTAATTTCAAAATTGTTGGGTCTCAGGGAATAGGGAGGCCTGAGGAAAGGAAGAAAGATGGGGAAATGGCCAGTCCATGGAGCAGTCAGAAAACACAGAACATTTTTATTGATTATGTTATCTGTTACATATGGGTGTAGTTCATGGAGCCCTATAACAATTATAATAGTAATATTAAAGATCACTGATAACAGATCAACATAACAAATATAACAATAAAGAAAACATTTGAAATATGGCAAGGATTACCAAAATCTGACACAGAGACATGAAGTGAGCAAATGCTGTTGGAAAAATGGCACTGACAAACTTGTTCAACACAGGGTTGCCACAAACCTTCGATGTAAAAATTCAATTATCTGCAAGGCACAATAAAATGAGGTATATTTGTAAATCAAAATACAAGAGACAAAGGACATTACATACTAAGAAAAGGTTTAATATAGCAAGAAAATATAACAATTATAAACACATATCTAATAACAGACCATCAAAATATATGAAGCAAAAACTGACAGAATTGGGAGAAATAGTTCTACAATAATAGCTGGAGACTTCAATACTCCACACTCAATAACAGAACGGCCAGGAAGAAGAAAAGCAAGAAAGTAGACTATTTAACTGACAAAATAAACCACGTATATAACAGACATAAACAGAAAACTCTACCCACCAGCAACAAAATTCACATTCTTCTCAAGTGCAAATGGGACATTTTCTAGGATATGCCCTATGTTAGGCCACAAATTAAGTCTTGATGGATTTTAAAAGATAGATATCATACAAAGTATCTCATTTAACCACAATAGTATGAAATTAGAAGTCAATAAGAAGTAAAATGGTAAAATTCATCAATTTGTGAAAATTAAATTATACTCTTAAACAACCAGTGGATCAAAGAAGAAATGACAAGGGAAATTAGAAAATAAAATGCAAATCAAAATCACAAGATACTGTTTCACATCATCAAAATGGCTACTATCAAAAAACAGAAAATAAATGTTGGCAAAGATATAGAGAAATTGGAACACTTGTATACTGTTGGTGGGAATGTAAAGTGGTACGGCTGCTATGTAAAACAGTATGACAGTTCTTCAAAAAATTAAAAATAGAATTACCATATAGTCCAACAATTCCACTTCTGGGTGTACACCCAAAAGAATTGAAAGCAGGGTCTCCAAGGGATACTTGTACACCTATGTTCATAGCATCATTCACAATACCTAATGTATGGAAGCAATCTGAGTGTCCATTGGTGGATAAATAAATAAGCAAAATGTGGTATATATACACATATACACACACAATGGAATATTATTCTGCCTTAAAAAAGAAATCTGACACATACTACGACGTGAATGAAACTTGAGGACATTATGCTAAATGAAATAAGCCAGTCACAAAAGACAAATACTATATGATTACACTTACATAAGGTCCCCACCTAGAGTAGTTAAAATCATAGAGACAGAAAGTAGAAAAGTGGTTGCCAGGGGCTGGAGTAAGGGGGAAATGGGATTTAGTGTTTAATGGATACAGAGTTTCAGTTTTTACAAGATGAAAAGAGTGAATGTACACTTAAAACTGTACACTTAAAAATGGTTAAGATGTTATATGTTATGTTAAGTATATTTTACTATAATAAAAAATGAAAAAAATCTCAAAAAACTATATACCAAAAAGTCAATTTTACTGTATAATTAAATAAAATTTGAAAATATGAGAAGCAAAGACCTGAATAACCTCAGCCTCTGTTTTTACATCTATAAAATAAGTGATCCAAGATTCTAAGCCTTTTAAACAATGCTTTTTTTTTAGTCTTGTTTTTTTTTACATTAAAATTTTCCAACATCCAAAAAAATATAAAAAAGATTAAGAACCTCTATGCCCACCATTCTGCTTTAATAAATTTGAACGTTACTGATTCAGTTGAAGCCCTGTGTACTCTTCCTGAATATCATTTGTCTCAACTCCCTAACCAGAGGGAACCTTTATTCTGAAGTAGTAGGATTCCTTCCTGTTTGTTTTTATACGTTTATTACATTTGTATATACGCGCAAATCACATACATTGTTGTTTCATGTTTATCCCCTTCAATAAATGATACTATATATATACTACAGGGCTACTGAACTCTCATAATATCATGTGGCCCATAGGCTTACAGGGTACCAGTCTTGCAATGCCAAGATCACATGGCAGGCTATCCTAATTCCTCTCATCCACTCCCATGCTTCCCACAGCTACCTTGGCTCACACAAGCCTACAGTCCCCTCTCCATGCAACAATGTACCCACTACTGTCTGCAGCACAGATGAAATTTCATCTCGTCTCCTTCAAAAGCCTCTCCATTAATTTCCAATATAATCCAAGTGAAGCAGCAACTGAAAAACTATTAAAGTGTCAAGCTCGGTGGCCAACTATGAAATAAACATATAAAATAAAAATCTATCCTATTTACTGGTAATAATTACTTTGAAAACATAATAAATAAAATTGTATAATAAACTATAAACTGTCCTGGAATGACTTTGATGAGAAATATGTGGGACACACACACACACACACACACACACCCCTAGAGAACATAAAAGAAAACCTAAATAAATTAAGAAATATACTATGTCTTTTCCTGGATAGACAGACTCAATATTGTAATGATGTTAATGACATTTTAGGTATAAATAATTCTGATCAAAACTAATAGACTTTGGAGAGTTGGGGGAATCTGGCAAACATTATAAGTTCATTTGAAAGGAAAAATGTTTCAGACTAGCTAAGAAAAAAGTGTGAATAAAGTAACAGACTAGGGAGAATGGCAAAGAGAAATCTGGCATTTGTTGTTGCAAATACAAGAGCATGAAACTGGTGGAGAACCCAACAGAGACATTAATGGAAAAGTACAAGCCCCCCCAAATAAACGTTAGCATACATAAGAATTTATGTATGATAAAAATGTAACAGCAATAATCATAGGAAAAGTTATTCAATGAACGGTGCTAAAATAAATGACAATTTGGGTGGAAAATATGTTATATCCCTATCTCATCTTATTCACCAAATGAATTTTAGATGAACTGACAGCTAAATATTTTTAAAATGATTAAAAAACTAGATTGTCTATCTGATCTTAGAATAGGAAGTCTTCATGCATAAAAGCACTGGAAGAAATTACCATGGTCTAAAGGAAGTTTAGAAACTAATCAATTTGACCGGTAAAACATAAAATGCACATTAAAAGCACTGTCGCAAATCAGAAAGGCATTTTGAGGAAAACATTTTACTATAAAGGTGATAAAGGATTCATACTCTATACATGGACAACTCATGAACATCAACAAGAAGAGAAACACTCATACATATAGACTGAGCAGAGAACATTAAGTGATAATTCACGGATTAAATTATATAAATAATGAGTAATAAGCGTGATACGTATATGTTTGAAATTTTCTATAATGAAATTTGAAGGGGAAATAAAAACCAAGGGAAAAGGCAAGGAGGAAAGAAAAGAGAAGCCACCAGTGAAATGCAGTGGGAACTGAGGAGTACCTGGCTACACTGCAACACCTCCCTTTTTCCTCTCCTTTAGGTTTGCAAAAGAGAAACCTATCTTATTTATTAAGTACCTATGAGACAGGTTGGTTTACATGATGGGACTGTGTATGTTTCCTAAAGGTAACTGAGACAGGGAACTTTTTTCAAAGCTAACAGCAGAATTAGTAAGTACAGAATTGTCTCTAAAGATGCATTGGTTTTACTCAAACCTAAGTGAGGGAAAGAATTCTGTGGCTTGGATATTGAAGGTGCTGATAGACAGCTCTTTAGGAAAGAACCACTTGAAACAGTCAAATGAGTAAAAAGAAAATGGCTCAGATTCAAAGAGACACAGACACAACAAAAAGAGCAATTCTGGTGCTGCTATAATGAGCATCCACAGAGACAAGGAGCCAAGAACAGGAAGGCTAAGAGGCCTTCAGAGGACAAAGGCATCCAGGCTCAAAATCTTTTTTTTTTTTTAACGCCTACAGCACCTGATCTTCCTAGGTGGTCTCCCATCCAAGTACTAACCAGGCCCTACCCTGCTTAGCTTCCAAGATCAGACGAGGTCAAGCATGTTCAGGATAACATGGCCGTAGACTCAGGCTCAAATTCTAAGAGCTGAAGTTATTAGAGATCAAAAGAGCACCATGCTCAAGGTTGCTGTGGTGGTGGGCCAGGTAGAAACCCCTGCCAAACTTAGCTCCACTTTCTGGATACATGCTTTCCACTGAGGCAGCCTTTCTAGCAGCAGACTTAGCAAGTCGCACATGTCAATTGAGGGGCATATAAATGAAGCAGTCTGGGACCCAGCCAGAACACTAAGGAATGGTTATTCCCTCTTGTCAGTAGCACCATGGGAACCCTGTGGAGAATCCTGCCCCTTCCCCATCCCAAAGAGAATTGCCATACCCTGCTCAGCATGGGGCATGTAGCCAGCTGGGCACACCATATCCCTTTCCTACAGTGACTAAGCATGCCTCCCTGAAGAACATGCTGAGGTGGGAAGCAGAATAAATATATCAAGAAGGATATTGAGCATATATTTAAAAATAATCAATCTAATTGAAAGATATACAACAAGATCTAAACAGATGGGGAAATTACCATTTCTCAGATAAAAGAGCTATATAACTTTAAAAAATCATTTCTCGCAAAACTGAAATATAAATTTAATGCAATTCTAATTAGAATCCCAGTGAGGGGAAGGACTGGATAAAAGTGATCTTAAAATTTGTATGTAAGAAAATAATGCCAAAGAGCAGACAACAGAAATATGTTTAAAGCTAATGCCATCAAACCAATATGATCTGGGTACACAAATAGACAAATGGATGAAACAGAATAGAGAATTCATAAATGGATACTAGTATATAAAAATGTTTATGAGATGATAAAGGTTGTAGTTCAGTTCAAAGGGAAAAGTAAGGATTATTCAATACATTATGCTACTCCAACTGTTTATTCATCTTTAAGAAAACAGTCTTAAGTAAGACTGGAAATAAGAAGCTATATAATAAAAGAGTTATATTTGGATATTTAAAAAGTAAAGAAAAATTAATTGGAAAAACATACCATCAGCAAATTCAATACATAAGATTTGGGGAAGATTCTCTATAACGATGTTAGACAAAGGGTCAATATACAAAATATACAAATAGATCTTACTAATAAGAAAAATATAAACAACCCATAGGAAATGGACAGGTAGTATGAACAATTCAAAGAGCAAATTTAATTGGAAAAAAAATATGAGATAATACTGAAATTCATTAGTAGCCAAGGAATTTTACCCATTAAGCTGTCAAAATTGTAAAAGAACTGTAACACCTTATGCTAATAGGGATATGAAGAAAAGAATAATCTCATATATTTCCTACGAAAGGTAAAAGTAAATTATAACAGCCTGTTTTTTGTAAATCAATATGGAAATATCTGTTAACAAATATATATGCACTGATATGTAAATATCCATGTGCATGTGTGTATATACATAGAAAGCACCAGAACATAAGGGAATATGCACAATGATGTTTATTTCAGCACTGATTATAGAGGCAGAAATCTGGAAAGAATAAATGTAAGTATTCATTAATAGGAGAATGGCTAAGTAAATTTTCATGCATCTATGAAATATTTTGTAGCCCTGTTTTAAAAGAATGAGAGCTATACTAGTAGACTTTGATGGATTTCCATGAGATACTATTGAGTAAAAAAAAGTGAGGTGAATTAAAATATATATAAGATTCTATTTTTGTAAAATAATGAACAACAAAACATTCTAAAACCTGTGTATGTGTGTGTGTGTGCGCGCGCGCTTGCGCATGAGCGTGCGCGTGTGTGTGTATACATCTATGAGTATGGAAGAAAATATGGAAGGATACATTCTGGTTTAGTAATGTGCAGGGCTGGCATGGAAAGATAGAGGTTGGAGAATCACTATAAAAATATCCAGCAATCATATTTATGTATTCTTATGTGTAAAAATGTACATATAAAATGAATTAAGTTTAGAAAAGATACAGTAATCGCTTCTTGACCTTTTGGCTAAGATCTAGTGTAGAAAAGATACAGTAAAAAAAACTAAATATGATCGCTGCTTATTAAAAAAAATAAGGAAATAATAAAAATTATCTCGATGGTAAAATTAAGGGTGTTGTTTATTTTCTTCTTTATATGTCTCTGTATTTTCTATAATGAGAATTATTACTTTCATAATAATGAAATAAAACTAATAAATGTTACTTTAAAAATATTACACTGAAAAACTGCCTCATTTGAGGAAATCAAGGGAGGAGAATGGGGTTAAATACCCCTTCTGCTTAGGAGCGGTCCAAGTACAAGAGATATAAAATCAGGATCCATTACCTCTCATCCAGCAGAAAGTTACGCATGTAAGGCAAGAGACTAAGTGGCTATTCCAAGAAGCTATTTGAAGCAGCCAGTAGGGTATATTTCCCCCTATCTAACATTTTAATGACTTAAGTAAATCAAGAAAGCCATTTACACTGCTCTCAATTACCCAAAGATCTGCTGGGCTCTTTACTTCCTGTCCCTTCATTCTGGCCTGTGGCCATTTCACTGCTCAGGAACAGCTCCAAAATGGGATCCAGGGAAGGAGGAAAGAGATGAAATTAATTTGATTGATTTAGCTTCTCATTAGCAACTCTAATAAAAGGTTTGATAAGTGAGATGGTCACAACTCACAGCTAAAATGAGGGTTCCAGGGCTCTTGAGAATTTCATTTAAGCAAACTTGCCTTTAGATAAACATAATTTACCTGAAATATACGTTAATGGATTTGATGCTTGTTATTTTTAAGAAAGCCAGGACTTGTAATAAAGGTGATAGTTTTCTCACTTTAATTTTAAGGGGCGGGCGGCGGCGGGGAAGACACAAAATCACAAGAACGGAGGTCTTTGAAATGAAGAGCCATATCTTTGGTGGAGCAGCAGGACCAAAATGCAAAGATTCTTCATATCAGAGAAGGCATCTGAGCCCCAGCATACTCTCAAAAGTAACTTTTGGAAGGCAGCAACCTTCTAAGGAAGCATGCCTTGGCCATAGACCACCACCACAAGGAATAGATAAAAAGGACTTGTCAGAGCTTGACAAAAGCCAAATTTCCACATAGAACATTTCCCTGTTTACCTGGTCCCTCACAGACTTTTGTCCTTTGGGATGCCCTGAGACAAAGCAGTGCAGGCCCAAGGTGTTCACAGTAATACATTCATCATCTTAGGTTATCAAACAGACAGAACAATCTGAATAGCAATGGCAACAATGAAAAACAATTTTCCCTTACCTGAAGACGACAGTAGCTCCTGGACAGGGAGGGCAGGCCAGGAGAAAGATCTGCAATGGAAAAAGAATTAAGTTTGGTTATCAATAGAAATGCTGAATGCAGTGAGACAATGTTACTTTAATGATAATAATAATAATAATAACAACAACAATAACCAAACTTTAACACAGAAAATATAATATAAAAAATTATAAAGGCAAGCAAGTGGTTTTCCAAACATGTTTGTGTTTGCACATGCATCTATGTGTGTGTATGTCTGAGTGTGAGTGTATGTCTGAGTGTGAGTGTGAGAGTGTGTGTGCGTGTGTGTGTGTGTGTGTGTGTGACAGAAGTGAGAGAGACATAGATGAGAAGTGAGGGATCAAGAGTTTTTTGGGGGGTAGGAAATAGAGAAAGCTTTTTTTGGCCCTTTCAGCCTCTGGAATGCTTCCTCTTAACCTCTAGAACAAGATTCAGTTTTTTAACACTTCAACTTCAATATAACACAATTAGCCAGTTTGAGAAACTGTCAAACTAAGACAACTACAAATAGATTCTGAGCTTAGAACAAGTACATAAATGCCATCTGGTTTGCCTTCTATGGGGAAGGTGGGTTAATCAATACCCAGCTCTACCAGATTTAGCAAATACAAATACAGGATGCCCAGTTAAATGTGAATTTCAGATAAACACTGAATAATGTTTTAGTATAAGTATGTTCCAGGCAATATTTAGCATATACTTATATTAAAATATTAGTCAATGTTTATCTGAAATTCACATTTAATTGGGCATCCTGTATTTTATCTGGCAACCCTATCAATATTGCCACCCTCAGGATCTATACTTCCTTTTGATTTTGAAGGGGAGCAGAATTTGCCTCCCCAAAAATCTCTTTGGCATTAGCATTATATCAAGCTGATTATTTTTAAGAAACAGCAGACACAGGAAAGCTCTGAAAACTGAGTAGACAGTTAATCCTTTTATAAGAGACATTTCCATTAGCAAGGGAAATTTCCATTTGTAAGGGTGCCTTCCCCTGTGTACCAGATAGAGGATAACTAAGTCTCTACAAACTCTCTTCCAAGGAGAAAGTAAGGACTTAAATCTGCATAACGACCTTACTCTTGTTTACTGTGCTTTTCCTGGTCACCTCCCATAACTCCCTCCCCCATCCCCACATCTTCTTTTATCTTTAACTGGAGATGGTATTTAAGGTGATGGCCTGGACAGTTTCAGGGAGTTACTCAGTTTTCTTGGAGTAACTAGGGGTATACATGTTATTAAACTTCCTTTTGTTTTTTTTTCCTGTTAATGTGTGTTTTATAAGAGGGATATCTCAGCCAAGAACCTGGGAGGGTAGAGGGAAAATTATTTTTCCTCCTCCAGAATGGATTGGTTCATTGCTAGGCATGACTATGTAGTTTTACTCTTCTATTCTCCTCTCAGGTCAAACCAAACAAAAATAACCTGGTCCTAAGAGATAAATCAGTTCCATGCTACCTCATTTGACCTAGGCCTGGGTTACAGCCTTCAAAACTGTGGCAATTTGACTTTCACCTTAGTACTGGTTTTCCAGAGGGATAAAGAAACCCCTATACATCACTTAGTAAACACGCAAATTCCTGGGCTCCTCCATTAAGGATGCTGATTTCTTAATCTGCACATTTAACAAACATCCGAGGTGTTCAACCACTCCTGGCAGCCAGATATGCTGAATGTCTGACCTTGGCTTGGAGTCAGAGACATTCAGCAGAACTAAGGACTGATAAAAAAAAAAAATGAAACTCATGTTGGTGGAGGTCCTTCACCTACAGTGATTTAATGATGTGGTTTATAAAATCATAAATATGTGTCCTTATCTTGTGAGCATTTATTAATATAGATTATACACTTTATAGATGCGTTTGGCTATGTCACATGTATATTCTTTAGCATTTGGTTCTTCGATTCTCTCAAAGTCTACATTTAGAAGGGTAGGATACTATCAAGAAAAACACTATAAGAAAAGATATCCACTTGAATCCCTGCCAAGAGGAGGAGAAAGATGAATGGAAAAGAGGAAGGATCTTGAAAGGAACACAGACAGGAGCCCATCACCTACACAATAACTCATTAGAGAACCCCTCCAAGAAAAGAGCTATCGAGAATGCGCCTTTCCCCCTGTGGATCAATTTGATTAAAAGTGCAAAACCAAGGACAATTACAGGTCCACAATCCTTTACCAGCAATGACCAAATCTAAAAAGCACTGAAAGTCTGGGTTTTTTCAAAGCTGATTTGGTAACAAAACATGATTTGAACTGAGCTGAGGCAAGTAACCCACTCTGCCTATTACACTTATGGTGAAGATTCATACATTTTCCATAAAAATAATTTATTTTGATTATAAAATAATGTATTATTTTACATGTACTGCCCCAAAATCCACTGGTAGTACATGTGAAACAGTAAAACATGCACTGTATTACCTTCCTAAAATCCAAAAAAAATTTCTGAAATACATACGAACTTAATGGTTTGTGATAAGGATTGTTCATTTGGAATTCCAATCATCCAAGTATGAATTTATCCCCATTCCCCACTCGACCACTGAGGAACAGTCCAAGAAAGAAAGAAACAAAGCTGGTATTCCTTACCACTGACCCAACAGTAGAGTTACTCGCCTGAGGCAAGGGACCAAGTTAGAGGCTGCACATAGCTACCACCTGGCATCTGGCCCATCACAGGCTACACTCAGAAGCTACAGTATATGGAGAATAGAAAGGGGCCTCCAGCCACCTTTGGAAAGGTCCTCAGTACTTTTGGAGTCTCCTAATAGCCATGCCAGCAGCCTCCCTGAGCTTCTGGAATACCTAAGATATTTCCAACATGCTAAGCAGAGAAGAAAAGTACACCACTGGGTCCTACAGTTAATTCTTTTCTATACTCACAGCCAAGAGGAGATGAACAGATTCTTGGGGGCAGATTTCCCCATAACTGCTCCATTTGGCTGGCTCTGATCTATTACAGCCCTATGACAGAAGCCCAGAAATCTACTAAAGGAAGCGAGCCTCCAGTTCCAACCCAGTAGGATGTCATATAATCTTCAATTCAATCATGGCTCTAACTTCTTTTGAGGCAGCTAACCTACTTTTTACTCTGAGTTTTCCAACAGATAGTTTCATGTGGCCTCATCATTTCAACTAGCGTTTTGGCCTTTCTCACCTTGCCGATCTATTCCCCAAACCAGGATGGAATGATCTTTAAGTCATATATAGAGAGACATATCAAATCGGCAAATTTGGAAAAGAACCCCAAATTCATCATATTCCATTTTCAGTGAACTCATCATGACAAGGAAAAATTTTGAGATGTCCTAAATTAAATTACAGCAGGCCGCAGGGTGGAAGGAAGAGACAAAAGATGTTAATCAGTTAACGAAACCTAAAAAAGACTGCTTACGTTCCTAAATGTAGGTTGAAACTTTGAATTAACTTCTAGGTAACTACTTTCTACAATTATCTAGAGAGAATAGCTATTTAAATAGCTGTCCACCACATACCACCGCATCTTCCTTACACATGAACTTTCCAGACTGTTGCCCGCAACCCATCATAAAGAGCACACACTTCTTCCTAGTGATTAACATACCTATCCCAGAACTAGCCACACTCTATCTGTTCCTTTATCTATAGCCAATGTAAATTCTTTCAAAACAACTTAGATCCTCCTTTCTCAAATTCGAAGTATAAAGGAACCTGTGAACTCAAGGATGACAGACATATTTGTCTTTTCCACCTAGCCCTGATGCTGATTATTTAGCTTGCATGCCCCAGGACTCACTCCTTTCTTTGGCTAGCTTATGGCTCAATAAACCTTTTTTTTTTTTTCAGAAAAATTTTTGGCCTGGAAGGCTTTTCTTTAACAAATGGCCTCCTTTAGCAACTTCAAAGATTTATAACATTCTGGGGAGGGGGGGGTGGCGTAGATGATAGAGGCTCTATTCATCCCTCTGGTGACCAAATAAATGTTGTAACAGAAACAAGGAGCAAATAGCAAGGAAAATTGCCTGGGGTCTAGATGAACAAGCCTTACAAATAGGGAGAGAACTAAGAAATCACCTTGCAATGGCAGAATGTAGGACGGGGCAGAATGTAGGATGGGGCAAAGATGCGAGGCTGCCCAGTCCCGAGCAGCCGAGTGGGACAAAGGCCATGGCAGCAGCAGCTGCAGACACCTCTTAAAGGAGCTGCGACCCAAACAGACTTTTGTGGTGGCGGAACTGCTTGCTCTGAGCACCAGCAACGGGTCAGCTGTGCAGGAGGCACCAGGGACTTACAAGGGAACAATGAGTTGTCATAGTGAGGGCTGAGGCAAGACTTATTCTATACGGAACTGTTGGCGGTATCCATAGTTCCTCTGTTGAGTCCTCCCCCATCCCAGTGCGCTGACTCAGCACCACCATGAGTGAGATGTCATCAAACTGGATAAGAGGTCACTCCGCCCAAAGGGTTCCCTGAAACTCTGCCTCCCCCAACTTGCAGCCCCACCCAAGCCATATCCAGATGTGTCCTCAGTGACTTGGTGCTCCTTGCTGAGCAGCGCTCAGACTTACTCTGGTGGCAGCTGGTCTTGGTTTCTGGTGTGGTTTCTTGAGGTAATTATGAGCACAGCATTGGTGGATTGCTTGCTGAATCATAACAGGTGGTCCCAGAGGGGCACAGTCTGGGGCTAAATTTGGCCTGCAGCTGAACCCCTCTCAGGACTGTACTGCTGGACACCTATTACACAAAGTCGCACTAATAAGGCCGGGAGACTTAAGAGCTTTGCTTAATACATAGAAACAGACATAGAAAGGCAGTCAAAATGGAAAGACAAAAAAGCAGAAACTATATGAGAGAACAGAACAGAGATCCAGAAATAACGGAGTCAAGCAATCTAACAGATGCAGAGTTCAAAACACTGGTTATAAAGATGCTCAATGAATTTAGGGGAAGTGTAGATGAATTCAGTGAGAACTTTAATAAAGAGATAAACATAAAAATGGAAATAGAAAGGGAACCAGTAAGAAATGAAGAACCCATTATCTGAGATGAGAAGTACATTAAATGGAATAAACAAAGTGAATAAAGAGGATCAAATGACCTATATAGAAGATGAGAAAGCCAAGGACACTCAACCAGAATAGCAAGAAAAAAGAAGCCAAGAATATAATAATAATTTAAAGAGCCTATGGGACATTATTAAATGTAAAAATATCCGTGTCATAGGCGTATGAAAAGGAAAACAAGATGTTGAAGAGCTTTTGAAGAAAGAATGATGGAAAACTCCCTTCACCTGGTGAAGGAAATACACACACAGCCCCAGGAAGCTCAGAGTCCCAAGAAAGAGGCA
>NW_006440619.1:146190-156301 GCF_000325575.1 Pteropus alecto | reverse complement strand
AACAGAAGGGACTGGCACAAAATAGTCAACATGATGAAAACCCAGGGTCTACAGCCAAGAATAGTTTATCCAGCAAAGCTATCATTTAGAGTCGAAGGACAGATAAAGAGCTTCCCAGACAAAAAGCTAAAGGAATTTATCATCGCCAAGCCAGTATTACAGGAAATGTTAGGATTTGTTTAAGAAAAAAAAAAAGTATCAAAATCATGAATAAAGAATGGTAATAACTACATTCCTATCAACAAGTACTTCAAATAAAAAAGAAGTGCGTTGACCAAAAGACAAGAGTGCTGAATGGATCAGAAAACAAGGCCCCTACATATGCTGGCTACAAGAGACTCACTTCAGATTAAAAGACACACACAGACTAAAAGGAAGGGGATGGAAAAAGATATTCCCTTGATGGACCTAGAGGGTATTGCACTGAATGAAATGGGTCAAATAGATAAAGGCAAATATTTCATGATTTCACGTACATGTGGAATCTAAAGAAAAGAATAAACAATAACAGTAACAGCAGCAGAAATAAACTCATAGATACAGAAAATATTTAGAGGGATAGTAGATGAGAGGGGAGTTAGTGGGGACAGAAAAACGTCAAAGGGATTAAGAGGTACAAATGGATACTTGCAGAATAGATATGGATAGGCAGAGTGTAGCATGGGGAAGATGGTTAATAAGTTGTAATAAATATGTAAGGAGGAAGAAGGGTACTATATTTAGTGGAGTGATCACTTTGCAAGTTATGTGGATCTCTGATCATGATGATATACAATTGAAACTGGTATATTACTGTATGCCAAATATAATTGAAAAAAAAAACTCATTGAATTTTTTAAATTTTTTTTTTATGGTGACATTGGTTAATGGAATCCAATGTTTCAGCTGTACACTTTAACAGTAAGGCATATATATACTTACACTGTGTGTTCACCTCCCATAGTTAGATTTCTTTTTATAATCACATATTTGATCACCTTTACTCCATCTATCACCCCCTTCCCCCTCTACCCTCCTCTCTGTTAACCGCTAGTCTATTGTCCATGTCCATGAGTCTCTGTTTGTTTGTCCTGTTCTTTTGTTGCTTTTAGGTTTAATCCCACATATAAGTGATATCATGTGGTTTTCAACGTTTTCTGTCTGGCTTATTTCGTTTAGTATGATTATTTCAAGGTCCATCCATGTTGTCACAAATGGCAGTATTTCCATCTGTCGTAGGACACTTCAGTTGCTTCCGTGTCCTGGCCATTGCGAATGATACTGCTATGAACATTGGTGTGCAAATATCTTTTTGGATATGAGTTTTCGAGTCTTTGGTGTAAATATCCAGTAGAGGGACGGCTGGATCATATGGTAGATCAATACTTAGTTTTTTGAGGAACCTCCATACTGTTTTCCATAGAGGCTGTACCAATTTGTAGTCCCATCAGTAGTATATGAGGGTTCCTTTTTCTCCGCATCCTATCCAACATTTGTTATTATTTGTCTTGTTGATTATAGCTATTCTAACCGGTGTGAGATGGTATCGCATTGTGGAAAAACTCATTGAATTGTACAATGTAAATACAAGCAATTAATTGTCTATTATATTTCGGTAAAGATGGGAAAAAACAAACAATAAGATTTATAACATTGAACCTCTCTGCTCTGTCATGCAGGAGCCACATACATAATCATGATTAACCAAAGGAGCCATGTGAAAATAACATTTTAATTCAGAGGCCCAAAGGCCCCCAGCCTTGGCATTAATATCCCTGCCTTCTTTCTTGGTTGTTTGCCAACCACCTCCAAACTTTAGTAGTATGTGTTTTAGACTAGCAGACAGAAAGCTAAATTTCCCTTCGTCTGCAAAAAGAGTGGGAAGAGAAGACACTTGGAAGTGCAAACAAGGGTGGTAGGAAAATAAAAATACAACTGAGCATATACCAGCACCCACTTGAGTCTTTATATTCATGCCAAAATTGCCCAGCTCAGCATCTGAACAAAAGCACATGGGCAAGTAGTATAGAGAGGAATGTGACAAAGCTCTTCTATTTTCTCAGCACCTGGGTAGAAAGCAGGGCCTTGTTATTAAATCCCATTTTACAAATGAAGAAATCCAGGGGAAAAGGTTCTGATAAGCTTTATGACAAGAACACAGGTCCTCTAACTTCCAGATCGACATACTTTCCAACTCATAACCGACCCATTCCAGGCCTCATGGGGCTACTCTTCTTTAGACTCTAGCCCTACCCTTTGACCCCACAGCACACAGTCACCCCAATGACCCCACGCCTGTACCACCACACAGTCCACAAGATCTACTCTCTACAAGGCTCCTCTTAGCTCCCACTTGCCTCATCCCCAGGTCTGTTGGGTGCTTGCAATTCCTGCATCCTTACAAAACTGAGGTCTTTCTTGGCCATTTTTTCCAGGAAAAACCCAAAGATTCCATTCAAAATCACATTCTCTGAGCGTCCCCAGGAAAGCTCCAAGGTTCTCCTGCCCAGAAACATGTATATTCAGCTCTTTCCTAAGCACTTAATAAGAGAAAAATTCTGAGATATCCTGAATTAAATTAAAACGGGCTGGTAGGTGGGAGAAAGAGACAAAGGTAGTTAACCAGTTAACAGCTATGAGCTGAAACTAACGAAAGACTCCTCAGATTCCTCAATGTAGGTTTAAACTTTGAATCAACTTCCAGATTGCCATCTAAAAAGAAAATACTTGATCACCAGATGACACCAGATGCCACTGCATATGGCTTATGCAAGAACTTTCTGGATTGTTGCCACAACGAATCAAGAAGTAGTAAATATTCTTCTTGACAGACCATTCGTCTATCCTAAAACTGCCCTCACTTCACCTTCTCCACTCAACTTTACAGCCAATGTAAATTCTTTCAAAACAATTTACATGTCTTTCTTCCCCAGACTCATTGCATAAAAGAGCCCTTTTAGCTCTAGGAAAGCAGACATGTTGGACATGCTCATCTTCTCCATTTAGCCCCATTGCTGGTAGTTTATACTGTATGGTCCAGGGCCTGGTCCTTTTTCTGGCTAGCATATGGCTCAATAAACCCTTTGTTTCATAAAAGCTTTCAGACACGAAAATTTTGTTTAACACACCCAATCCAGGCACCAGCAGCTATACCAGTTAATCCTCTACCTCTGAACCACTGTGGTTCCAGGTTCCCACCTTCCCCGTGCAGCCTCTCGGCCAAGCCATCACTTGTACCTCCTCCCTGTTACTGTTCTTGTGCCACAGTCATATCGACCCCAAGTTCACTGGCATCATTGTCCAGCCATCCATTAACTTCTACTCGCCTCCCCCGAACATGAGATTCGATAAACCACAATTTTCATAATGCCTAAAGAAGATCATTTTTTGTTCAGAGGAGGAAGTGTCAGTACTATGGGAAATGTAATTGGAAAGGGGGGCCAGTTACCACAGACCATTCTAAATGAGGGACTAGCCAGGTTATGCAGTGAAGGGGGATGGGAAACTAAATGAAAGGGAAACAGAGTGAGAAAAGGACAGGCGAGTGTTTTTTGTCCTGGCACACATCTTCCCAGGCCCAGCCCTCTGGCTCCAGTTCTCCTGGCTCCATCTCCTATGACGGCACACAGCTATTTGGGGATTCCAAAGGACTAGTGTTTAAAATCATTTCTCAGTGTGGACCCCAAGAAGAAAGATTCATTTGATGTGAATTCCAAGAATGGATTTATCTACTGATAGACTCCCCATGGTAAACAAAGGGCCCACATTTTATAAATAATAAGAGCCTAGTGGCCATTTGCTGACAGGCTCCTCATGTACTCTGTATGTCAGGAAGAACCCTAAACTGAACTCTGGGCTACCTGCACTATGCCTGCTTGTTTACGCTATCAGACCTGCAAAATTTGGATACCTCATTTACATAAAACAGACCTAACTGGGAACCTGGGCAGGATCTTTCAATATAAAAGGTGGCCTCCCCTTTGTCTTGATGGAACACAATTTAAGTTGCTACCTGAATCTGTGTCTCCCGGGTTTCAGCTCTTTTTGCTCAAATAAATGCTTTTTATACCTTATTACATTCTAAAATTAATTTGGGGTTGCACCACCATAGGAAAGACCTATCCCTTAGGTTTCTCAAAGCCTGTTCTAGCCTCGATGTATTCACTATGTTCATACTCTCAGGCCCTCATACTCTTCCTGGAACCACTGCAATAATATCTTCACTGAGCTCCAGCCTCCAGCCACATTGCTGCAAAAGGGATCTATCTAAAATGCAGCCCTGATCTGCCATTTAAAATCCCTTAATGGCTTACCAGTATCTACAGAAAAAAACTCAAGCCCCTTGTGTGGTAGTGGGAGGCCAAGCTGTTTCCTATAACGGTTGAAGGTTGTTCACTTCCCTGCCCATAATAGGTAAGGGATTTTTCAACGTCACAACTGATGTGGCACAGACCACCGGCCCTGGTCGGTCACTCCCCTTACGGCCCGCCAACCAATTAAAATACACTCTCCTTATATAGAAAGAACACGAGGAAGTATAAGATGTGTATAAAAGGGAAAGCCTACTGCCAATGGAGCTCAGCCTTTGGATGTGAATGGCACCAATAAACACCACTTCCTGCTTATTGCCTCCATGTCCCGTCTCTGTCTGTGTATCCTGCAACACCTGAAGAGGAGCAGAATTTGCTACCCCAAAATATGTCTCTTTGGGATACTGATTATCTTAGGCTAATTAATTTCAAGAAACAGCAGACATGGGAGAAGCTCTGAAAACTGAGAAGAAGTTTTCAAAGCTACCCTTTGAAAAAGGACATTTATGTTTATAAGGTAAATTTCCATTTGTGGGAGTATTTCTCTCACTGTACTAGGAAGAGGAGAATGACTAAATCTCTAAAAAATCATTGATAGAGAAGGAAAATGCTCAAATTTGCTTAACAGCCTTACCCTTGTTCACCTTGCTTTTCCTTGTAACCCTCCCTAACTGCCCTCCGCACACCTCCCACCACACACCTCCCACCACACATGCACCAAACACCTTTTGTCTTTCCCTGGAGATGGTATTTAAGGTGGTGTCCTGGGCCATGATTGGAAGTTACTCAGTTTCCCTGGGTCACTCCTATGTATATAGGAGGTATATATATTATCAAATGTCTATTTGTTTTTCTCCTGTTAATCTATGTTTTATTACAGGGGGGTCTCAGCTAAAAACCTAGAAGGGTAAGGATAAAATTACAGTCCCTCCCCTACACCCCCCCCCACACGCACACCTATTTGCTTTAATTTGTATAATTATTTTCTAAAATGTTTTTTTGGCCAGCTGTATTTCTTCTTTTGGGATGTGACCATCTGTGGTCTTTGCCTATTTTTCAACTGGTATGTTCTTTTTCTTATTGAATTGTAAGAGGTATATATGTTTTAATGACATTTTGTACAGATTAATTGACATTTATTGCAAATATTTTCCCCAGGTTGTTATTGTCGTAGCTCTGCTTATGGTATTTTTGATGTATAGAAGCTTTTTATCTTTATGTAATCAGATGCCTGCCATTTCCTTCATGGCTTCTGTTTTTGATGTCATGCTTTGAAAGTCTTTTACAACCTTAAGATTATAAAAAGAGTCATCTATTGTTTTCCTAATACTTTTATAATTTTATTTTTAAAATTTCAATCTCCAATATCAAGAAATTGTACCATTTTTAATCCTACTTACTCTTTCAGAATGGCCTTCTCACCTTTCCTTTTCTAACTCCTATTTATCCTTCAAATACTAAATTAAGCATCATTTTCTCCAGGGAGCCTTTGGTTAAATGCCCATCCTTTGTCCTACCATTCCGCTTATCTCTTGCTGAGAAATGACCATTTTTGTCAGTATAAGTTTACAAAGAGAGTCTTTCCTCAAGAATTTAGACAAAAGGGAAAATAAGAGTACCTACTAAGAGATGAGCTTTAAAATCAACATACAAGGGATTAAAAAGGTTGTAAGGTCATCTTAAAGCCACAATGGCTCCCAGACTTGAAAGACCAGATTGTAACCTCCTTGAATTATACCTAAAGAAAGGAGTTGGTCAAACCATTGAGGTATACAGTATGGAGAGTCACAAAGCATATTTGGCAGTGTCCACACCCAAGCACTATCCAGGGGCCTGTGGAGGAAAAAAGGGGTTCTATAGAAAATAACCGCACAGGGTGATCTGATCATATACTAACTGGGCAGGTCATGGTGGGTAGCCATGCCCCAGGCATACTACTTCTTTAGTAAAAGGTTTATCTTTGCCTTAAGCAATTCCTGTCCATTGTTTCTGAGCATCTAGGTTAGCATATCTTTGAAATGCCTCTTTTCAGACCCCTCATTCTAAAGCATGACCACCCTCAAGAGAGCGCATAATCTTGTTAACTATTCTGTAATCATATCCCTGCCTTGCTTTCTCCCACCTACATGTAATCTTCCTTACATTCCCTCCTTAATTCCAAAGGCAGAAAAGAAGATGCAAACTGTCATTTCTTGGAAGCATTTATCTCAGTTTGCTGAAATCTTGCTTCCAGGTTTACCTTCTGTTTGGCTCAAAAAAAGTTTTATAAAAATTCTCTTTAGGTTTGGACATTCTTACATAGACAAGTCAGGGAACCTTAGCTCATAAACATTAAGTTTTCTGTTCTCATTGACAAATTCATCCCTATTAAGAGGATGGAAACAGGATAGTTAGCATTGCTAAGTGGTTAAGATCATGGGCTTTAGAGACAGACTTGGGTCCACATGTTGGCTCTGCTATTCACCAGCACTGTAACCTTGGGCAAGAGATTTGAGTAATTCTCAACCCTAAAATAGGGATAAAAATAGTATATATGTCTGATAAGGTTTTGGAGAGGATCAAATGAGATAAAGCATGCAAAGCACTTAGCACAATGCCTAGCACATAACTTGCACTCAATATACATAGTAGCTTTAATTATGCTGATATCAATAGAAAATCCATCCCTACCGTGAGCCACATCAGCAACAGCTCATATTAAACTTCCAGTTCATCTAAGTGCACTTGTTTTAATTCCATGCTTACATAATAATGTTCTGATATATTATTTGGCTTCCCTTGTCCAGCTGCCTACATGGAAGGAATACTTAATTATCTTGGGCTCAGTTTCCTCATCTGTCAAATAGAGACTACAATAGTACTATCTCACAGGGTAGATGTGAGGATTAAATGCTTGAAGCACTTAGTTCAGTGCCTGGCACGTTGTAAGGAATAAGTATGAGCTGTTGAAAGCATCATCCCTCTTAGGTATCCTTTCTCTGCCCTTTCTTAGGTACCCTCACTGGTAATTCCATCCAAGGTCATGGCAAGTTCTATTTCCTCCACAAAGCCTTCCCAAATAACTCCAAATAACACTTCTCTTATTTTTCCAATGGCCTATAGAATGCATTAGGTGCTAAGATTTTATTTAATTTGAGATATTAAATGGCCCTCTAATGTTGCACACAGTGCTATAATAAATTGAGAGCTAGGATTTGATTATCAATTTTCTCCACCTGACAAACCTTAAATTGGCATTGGTGAGCCACTGAAGAAATTTCACAGGCATCTGTAGAGTAATCGTGGCTTTCAACAATGCGCCCACCAACCCACCACTGCCTTACCAGTTGTATTGCCCATTATGCCTCAGATTTTCACCCTGAACCTCAATTTCTACATTCTAAAATGGAAAAAAAATCATAACGCTTGCCTCCACTATCTTAACTGCAACTGTTGTTCCTATGTAGATACCAAATCCTTTCTGGATATTAACATCTGGCTGTCACTCATGTGCCTCAGACCAAACATGCCTAAATCTGAACTTGCCATCTTATCACCCTAAGCTCTTCTCTCTCTAACTGCTCTCTCAGAAAATGGGATAGAAGGGACAGCTCTTCTAACAATAGAATTTCAACTGATAAAAGTAGAAGGAATAAGGGGAACAAAATCAACATTAGGTAAACACTACAGCAATAACTATTACAGGTAAGAACCACCGATAGATGTTCTGATTAGCAATGAAAGTATTATAATTTTTATAATAATCAAGCATGCAAGATACTTGGTAATTACAATGGGAAAACAGCAACTATATAGTGGAGAAATCTGGCAGACATCACCTTAACCAAGTGACCAAGGTTAGCATCCCTGGTAATAGAGCATATCATCATGTACCCCCCAATATGCTGCACCAACAAGAGTACAACATCACTTTGGTGGTATTTTTGCCCAAATTGCCCAAATCTAATGAAAAACCATCAGATAAGCCCAAATTAGAAACATTTTACAAAAACCCTAACCAGAACTCTTCAAAATTGTCAAAGTAATGAATGACAGAGACTGAGGAATTGTCATGGATGGAAGAGACTAAGAAGACATGACAACTAAATGCAATGTGGGATCCTGGATTGGATCCTGGAACAGAAAAAAAAAAGACATTTGTGGGAAAACTGGTGAAATCAGAAAAAAGTATTTAGATTTGTTGATAGCACCGATGTTAATTTCTGTTTTAATAATTTCGCCATGGTTATGCAAGATATTAACATTAGAGGAAGCTGAGTGAAGGGTATACAGGAATTCTTTGTAATATCTTTACAACTCTTCTGTAAGTTGAAAAAGTATTGTTATTCAATCATTAGCCTATCATCAAACCTCAGAGCTATTTTTGATGACTCTTCTTTCTCAGCCCCCATGTGTAGTCAGCCCCTAAACCCTGTCATCTTAACCTTTTTCGATATATTTCAAATCCATCCTCATTATCTTTTCCTAGTTCAGTCCCCATCATTTTCTTAAACTACTGTAACAGGTTTCTACCTGATCTCCATGTCTCCAGTGTCTCCCCTTCTTCACTCTAGTTCAGTATTGTCAGGTTCCTATTCTTAAAATAGAGTCCGGATCATGTTATACTCCTCCTTTCAGATGACAGATTCAACACAATCCCTATCACAAGCTTAGCTGACAAGCTAATTATAAAATTCATATGGAACTGCAAGACACCCCAAACAGCAAAAACAATTTTGAAAAGAAGAAAAAATAGGAGGACCCACACTACCTGATTTCAAAATTTACTACAAAGCGACAGCAATAAAGACAGTATGGTACTAGCATAAGGACAGACTTATAGGCTAATGGAATCAATCTGAAAGTCCAAAAATAAACCCTCACAACTAATTTTTAATAAGGGTGTCAAGAACATTCAATGGGGGAAATAGTCTCTTCAACAAAAGGTGCTGGGACAACTAGATTTCCATATGCATAAGAATGATGTTAGGACATCCACCTCACAACTATATGCAAAAATTAACTCAAATCAAAGATCTAAATGTAAAAGCAAAAACTATAACACTCTTAAAACATAATGGTAAATCTTCCTAACCCCAGATATGACAATGGATTTTTAGATGTAACACCAAAAGCACAACAACAACAAAAAAAAATAGGTAAACTGGACTTTATGAAAATTAAAATCTTTTGTGCTTCAAAGGATACTATCAAGAAAGTAAACACCCAAAGAATCAGAGAAAAATTTGCCCATCCTATCTCTGATAAGGGTCTAATACATAGTTTCTAAAACTCAACAATAAAAGGACAAATAACCCAATTAAAAAGTGGTCTAAAGATCTGAATAGATATTTCTCCAAAGAAGACATATAAATGGCCCATATGCACATGAAAAGATGCTCAACATCATTAGTCATTAGGGAAATGAAAATCAAATCCACAATGAGATACCACTTTATACCCACAAGCCAGGTGAAAATAAAAAAGACAATCACAAGTGTCCATGATGATATGGAGAAATTAGAAACCTCACAGACTGCTGGTAGGAATGTAAAATGATGCCAAAACATTGGAAAACAGTTTGGCAATTCCTGAAAAGGTTTAACATAGACTTATCATATGACCCAGCAATTCCATGTGTGTGTACACATACATATGTATTTGTGTGTGTGTATGTGTATATATAAATATACTATACTATACATATATATACACACACATATGTATTTGTGTGTATATATATATAGTATATATATATATATATATATATATATATAGATATAGATATAGATATAGATATAGATATAGATATAGATATATAGATATAGATAATATATGTATAT
>NW_006440619.1:144636-146055 GCF_000325575.1 Pteropus alecto | reverse complement strand
TATACTATATATATATATATATATACACACTGTGTGTGTGTGTGTATATATATGTTTGTGTATAAGTGTATATATATATGTGTGTCTATATATCAGAGAAATGTCCACATAAAAACTTATGCATGGATGTTCATAGCAGCATTTTTTCATAATAGCCAGAAGGTAGAAACAACCCAAATACTCATCAATAGACAAATGGTTAAACAAAAATCTATTATATCCATATAATGGAATATTATTTGGCCATAAAAAAGAATGAAGTACTGGTACATGATACAACATGGATGAACCTTAAAAACTTTATACTTAGTGAAAGAAGCCAGTCAAAACAGATCATATGACTTCGTCTTTATGAAATGTCCAGAATAGGCAAATCTAGAGACAGAAAGCAGATTAGTCATTGCTTAGAGCTAGGAAGGTAGGGGAAAGAAAGGTAGGGGAGTAATAGCTAAATGGTATGCAACTTCTGTTTGAGGTGATGGAAATGTTCTAAATTGACTGTGGTGATTGATGGCTGCACATAGTTGTGAATATACTAAAAAATACTAAATACTTTTAAAAAGTGAATTGTACAGTAAGCGAATCATATCTCAATAAACTTTTTAAAAAACTTCAAATGTCACCTTATTGCTTGTTGAATGAATTTCAAATTCCTTAATTTAGATCTTTTTCCCCCCGGCTCCCTCTCCCATGAAGCGACTGACCTACCCCTGCCCATCGTCATTGACCCCCACCAGCCGGCATTATTGCTCACTACTCTTTTTCACCTGCCTTTCTATAAACCAAAATGAATTATTCGCCATTACCCATACACCCCATGAAGTTTCCCATCTTTTTTTCCCCTTTTTGCTATTCCATTCCCCTGGAACTTTCTCCACACAATTCATCGTTACATTTTTATATCCTATTGTTTTCACAAGGCCCAGTTCAAATGCTCCCTCCTATGCATATCCTTCCCTGTTTTTCAACCATCATATTATATGCCCTCAAAAAATTATTTACTGAAATAAAGGCAAGTAGTGCTCCCATATGACGGTTGCCACTGCAAAGGATAATCCTCTCAAAGTCACAACTGCACTTCTCTTTCTTTTCTAGTCACAGCAACGGCTCACTGCTTCAGCCTCCTTACTCAGTCCCTGAGAATGGTTCCAAACTGCTACCTCTACCTCTCCCAAAACCCTGTCCTTGATGAACAAAGTATTGACATTACAATATGCCAGGGCTGCCAAGTATAGTTGTGTAGGTTGTACACTGCACAACCCTAGTGGCGCCATTCAATTTTAGTCTATGTGAATGGCACACATTCCTAGGGTTGTGCAGTACATAGCCGCTCATGGCAGCCCTGCTTGTAAACAGCAGTAGAATTTGGAAACAAAGCCAAAGAGAGCACTCAGTGAAAGAATCACTATAACTATATTG
>NW_006440619.1:129273-144455 GCF_000325575.1 Pteropus alecto | reverse complement strand
AAAAACCTCAGGAGAATAACATACTCATAGTACTCACATAGTGTTTGCATGGAATTAGAAACCAGGAACATCCAAGAGAAAAACTGTCACTGATGTTTTTCTAACAGTGGAAAAAGGACATACATTCTGTTCTATGCAAAGGTGTGCTATATCTGCAAGGTATTTCTCATGAGACCCTCCAACTCCATTAGGATCTGATTTTAGGTTACCAAAATGCCCCTGTTTAATTTGGCTTCAGGAACCTTGCTATCAGGAAAGGAATGACCTGTCTGATAGAAACAAGTATTATGTCTCTATGTAGGTCTCTCTCCCATCACTGATCCATGATTGAACTGCCGTGTAGTTCATCAAGAAGTCTTTTGTAGATTGGGGAGTGTGAAATTAACACCCTTGGGTAAGATGATAAAAATTAGGCTTGGAACCCATAAGCCAAGTTGCAGAATCAGGACCCACGTCAACACCACCAAGGCAGATACCCTCAAAATCTCAGCCAGAGCAGCCATCCAACAAGCTCCCACCCCGACTACCACTCTAAACTGCAAGCATTAATGTGGGACTCTCCAAAATGCAGAGTCATAAAGGACTGCGAAGACAGGTGAGCTGGTAGTAGAGCCCAAGTACACCAGACATTAAATTTGTTCCTTCTTTTGTCTCCACTACATTTCAATTCAGCCTTCCTCTTTCATATTTTCTCTGGCATATTTCATTCCACTTCTTCTACCTCCTCCAGAGATTTTCCGGATAACCCACCCAAACTGATCATTCCTTTTCTGAACTCCATTTGTACTTAGTGGTATTATACACTTATTGTTCCATTAGTCTCCTACTGTTGTTAATCATAACAACAGTAGTAGTAATAATAATACTAATGGAAGCAACTATTCTTTATTGAGTGCTTTACTATGCACCTGGCACTATATTCAGCATCTTTCATGTATTATTTCATATATTCCTCATAGCAAACTTATGAAGTAAGTACTATTCCCCCACCCTCCCCTCCCCTATTTGCATATGAGGAAACCAAACTCAGGAAAGATAGAGTAACTTGCCTAAGGTCATACAAGCACTAAGTTAAGTGAAAGCCAGGACTTGAACCCAGAACTGATTCAAAAGATCTTGTTTGTAGCCAATACAACCTTTTGCCTTCACCCTCAAATGATAATTTACCTTTTGAGGAGTCTCCTCTGTCTCCACTCCCTACAGTGCCTAAAACAGTGTCAGACACATGAGTTTCCCAGGAAACATGTGCAAGCATGACTCTGTTCCCTGGCCAGAGACCAGCCCAGGACACAAGCTAGAAGAGAAAGGAAGTGGGCAGTGGGTACAGAGAGGCTTGATCTTTCAGGGAGCCACATGAGTCCCCCTCCTCTGACCCATTTATGAGAGGATCAAGCTGCTGCCTTGACCTCAACCCCAGAAAAAGATTTAGAAAAAATATTTAGAATAGCATGACCTGGTTGTCTTAAAACTCTTCCAGACAGCTCTGAAGGAACAGAACCTAGGCCAACCCATGGGAGAGACGAATGGTATCCAGTTCCCTGCAGAAAAAGGACCAACTATGTCAGGTCACAGCCGTGTGGGTCAGCAAATGTTTGCAGAGCTCTGCCACTGAGAAGCTATGTGACTACAGTCAAGGATTTGTGGGGGAGTAGGGGGTAGGTGGGATAGGAGTATTTTTAAATAAGGGAGTTTCTAACTTTCAGCAGGCCATTTTGTTAGATGAAAATTCTGGTGGAAAAGAAGAAAACTGCTGGGAAGAATAAAGGTTGAAGATTATATTTTTGCTTCTAATCACCCACCCTCACCTCCGTATTTGAAAACTGAGGAAGGGGACTCTATCAACCACTATTTTGGAAGTGATGTATGTAAACTCTGTTTTTTCCCTTCACAACACTCATCACCATTTCTCATTTCCTAGTAGTGTGTTTTGTTAAATGTCAATCTTCCCTACTAGACTGTAAGCTCTTGAAGGGCAGTGGCTTAATGCTGGTCCCTTATTGAAGATCCAGAAGCTAACGAAGTGTCTAGAATATACAAGATGCTCATCAGATACTTATTTAATGAATTAATGAAACAAACAGATGTCTTTATGGTATATGACAGACTTGGTTACCTAATCAAAAGCACTTTAAAATAGTCAAGCCTAGTTTATGCATAGAATGTCTCTCAAGATTTCCAAGAAACTGATAATAGTGGTTTGTTTCTGGAGAGAAGAAATAGTGTAGTAGGAGTCAGGGGTTGGAGGGAATCATACATGCTATTCTATTCCTTTCAAATTGTTTGAGTTTTAAAACAACGACCAATCAAACATAAAATCTGAAGGAAAAACATGCTTACAGTGGTTATCTCTAGGAGATAGACTTCTAGGGGACTTTTGTTTATTATGTGTCATATACCTATAATGTTTCAGGTTTGAGTCATAAGTGTGTGTTGCTTTTATGATAGAAAAAAAAAACACGATAAAAGTGGAATTTCACAAAGAATTAAAATATGTTCCCTAACTCTGCTAACCACCTAGAGTATAAGAATGGAATCAGCTAGAAGCTGGGTTCAAAAATCCAAAAAGCTCTGTCCAGACTGTACTAGGGAAAGTGAAACTGCTGTTCCTCCCCACAGATAAGCTCTTTCTTCAAGCAACTGGATTTATTTTAATCCCTCAGACTGCTTCAAGCCACTATTACAGCCCAGACATCAACTCAGCTAGATAACTGGAGACTTTTGAAGAGAAGGTGTCTGTCTTTTGTATGTGACAGTAATGACAGGGCAGTGGCAGTGGGCCTCTTTAACTCTTCAAGCTTTTCTGGTCCCATCTTCCAGGCAGGAAAAACTAAGGTACAGAAAAGTTGATCACATTTATCTCACCTGTCTCAATCAGCCCAGAATCCAGCTGTTTGCTGCTAAAAGTTAATGATTTTAAATGCCGAACACACATTAGAATAACCTAGGCAGTTTATTCAAAATAAAATACTAATACCTGGGGCCCATTCCTCAAGATCCTGATTCAACTTGTTGAGCCTGGGGCTTGGGCAATAATATTTTAGAGTGTCCCAGGCAATTTCAGTGTACAGTCAGGTTCGAAAACCACACTTCTACCTACTGCTGAATACCCCCGGTATCCTTAGAGAAAGAATGCTCAGTCCCTATTTTTAGGGACTCTTCTTTAAGCAGTATATTTCCCTCAAAAAAAGGCAGGCCAAAGAAGTCTGTAACCAAGACAACAAGCTGGGAGCATAGAGAGATAGGACTCTGCAATTTGAAACCAATGGAAGCAGAAGAGAAAAAGTAGAGGTCTAAAAGCAGACACGGAAAAATGGACAGAAAATTAGAGAATGAAGGTATGGTATCTGAGAGAGCATCTGGATGTCAGCATATCGCACTCCTAGCTCCACCTTCCAAACTGGGCACCTTGACACAGATGCCCTAAAGATGGAAAGCAACCCTGAATTAGCAAATTAAATCCTTAAAAAACACATTTTTCCTAATTTAACATCTAGGGTAAAAAAATGGGAATGTCTGCTCTTGCAGAGGTTACAAACCAGTTTTCCCCCCAAGCCTTCTCGCTTTCCACCTCTACCTGACTGTATGTATAACAAAGCAGAATGACAACGAAACATTAAATCTGGATGTACTTGGATTTTTAGAAAGTGCTCTTCTTCCTTATGTGCTCTGACCCTGGAGTTCAAGTTCTGTTCCCAACCAGGGAAGCACTGAAGTGGATGAAAGGGCTGAGGACGCTGAAAATTGAAGGTCATGGACTTGGCCTTTTGTCCTTTTTCTCAGGCAGGGGCTATTCTGGAAAGCAGACATCAAAAGGAAAATTCAGCCTGTGATGAGCTAACATGGAACAAAAGGTGATGAGGCATTAATGGAAAAAGAAAGAAGAAAGAAAAGAGAAAAATGGGCCTTTCTGTACCAAAAGGGGCTCTTTTCTGAAAACTGCTTCAAATTACATTTTACACATTTGGTTCACTCCAGAAAGCTTTGCATTGTACCTAGAAGCAAAATACTTTTGCCACACCTTATGAGGAGAAATTAAGGCAGATGCAAATGGCCCAGAATTTGGTGGTTTGGTAGTCACAAGGGGGAGTGGGAAGGAAATACATGACTTTAAGAATAGCCCTCTAGGCTCATTCTATTTCCCTCAGTCCAAACAGACAGCTGAGAATTTATTCACAGTGACATTAAAGAAGGAGCATACAAGCAAAACTGCGTTGGAGCCAACTACTGGCAGTTTGAGGGAATACAAAGCCATACATTACCTTTTCTTAAAGGAACTCAACGAATGGTGATTTCCCTGGCCCACCAGTCTCTGAGGATTTTGAGTAGCCTAGGAGAAGGATACTTGGCTCTCCTAAGCCTTTGAGGTTGGCTTTTGGGCTTATAATATTTTTAATTAGCCACCTGCTTTTTCCTTCACCACAGGGAGAAAAAAACAGCCTGATATAGGACTCCTGGAGTGTGTTCTACTGGAAGACAGGTGAAATAATGAGCTATGCTTTCCTCTCCAGCCAGCCACATATTTTCCACAAGAATCCAACTTTGGGTCACAGGCTTACACCTGCAAAAGCACTGCTTTCCCTTCCTCTCCAGGGGCCTACAAATCATCCTTTCTCCTAGATGCCTTTGAACTTTATTAGGTGACCCATTATGCTGTGTCCTTTAATTCAGTCTTATGGTAGACTCTATTCTGAGCAGAAGAAACCCACAGGAGCCAAAACAAGAAGTGCAAATAACATTAAGCAGGTATTTAAGGTAACGTAATTTTTAATAGCTAAGGCGGGGCCCCAAACCAAATGGCCTAAAGGCTCCTCCCAGCTCTGTAGGAACTACATAAAACTAATAATAATAATAACAATGTCACTTATCAAACTACATGCTTGCCAATTAAATGTTTGATGGTATAAAAGAATCACACCAGCAAAGTGACTTCAGCAAATCGCATAATCAAGAAATATCCACTGAACATTCAATCATGTTCTACACTCTCTACAGATGTGGAATCTTAGAATAATGAAAAGCTATGTTAAATCTCAATTCTGTAAACAGTGCCTTGGGTAAGCTATACTCCCTTAGCTCTCCTGCAGGCCCAGCATTAATGAACTAAACCTAAATTATAATATGTACTTTAAACATTACTTTGCCCTTCTGTTTTTCCCAATCCATCACCAGTAGTGACCCAGGTCAAGTGATTTGAGACTTCCTCAAATATCCACAGAAGGATAAGCTGTTTCAATGCATGCAGACTTTATTTATTTAATGTATATCTCTGGAATAAAATACATGGCCTGAGAGTCAGAAGCCTAGGTTCTAATCCCAGAACATCTGATAACTAAAGTATGGACTTAGGCAAAAACAAATACAAAAACAAAAACAAAAACAAAAAAAACCTTGCCCTCTCTAAATCTTGGAGCCCACATCTATAAAAAAGGGTTGAACCAGATTGGTGCTTTTCAGCATGGTTTAGCACCCCCAGAGGTATGTCTCATCAGTGAGAGGTGACACAAGTGATTTATAATGAATAACAAAGTACTGAAGTTTACAAATTACCTGCATATATATTCATTTGTATATTATCTCACTGACAATCCACTTCCTCACTTGCATTCCTTTGTGCTTTCTTGAGTCAGAGAGCAAAATTATCTTCTTATTGATGCAACCCTCAGCTTAGTCTATTGAGGATGCGAAGACCATCCATTGTGTGTATAGCAGCTACGACAAGGTTGAGAATCCTTGGACTAAATCATTCATTCACTTTCCATACAGTTATTAAGAACCTACTACACACCAGACACTATGCGAAGTGCTGGGGATATCACAGCGAGTAACACAAACATGGCCTTTGCTTTTGTGGAGCACTCAGTCTGACGGGAATGAAAATTACATAAAACATGCAAATCTCACTATAATAAAAACTATGATCAGAGTTTTGAGAGCCTGTAACAGAGCCAGCAAGTGGACAGCAGGCAGGGGGCAAGAGATTCCTCACAAGAGAAGAGCATGGGTAAAGACTTCAATGGCCCAGAGGTTATAAAGACATGTTCAGGAAACTCAAAGTAGCTCCTTTTGCCTGGATAATGTGGAGTGCCCAGGGAAACATGGTAAGAAATTATGCTGAAGAGCTGTACAGAAGCAAGATCACTAAGCAAGGCCTAAGAAGTCATGTGAAAGAGTTTGAATTGTCCCCTCCAACAATAAATCTCTATAATTCTACTCAGAGAGTAAAACTGGGATGTGTGCCGAGGATCACAAGTCTGAAACCCTCCCTCCCCCATAAATACACTATTAGGAATGCTGTCAGGGGCTAAGAGACTATAGTTTCATTCCACTTCAGATTCAATAGACTTTTGCCAGCTGGTCTGGGAACCTGATTCCCAAGAATATTGTGTCCATGGGAAAATTCAATCTGAATTCTAAACAGACTTCCAAAGAAACATTTGGAACAAAACCCATTCAACAGTTGTTGGGGAATGCCTGGCAAGCAACGAAATACAACAGGACCTCGCTTTATTCCATAGAGCCAGTGTTTGAAAAATAGACTGAACACTATAACCACTGTCTTAAACACAATATTCTCATTTTGATTAGTAGGGTTATATTTACATACCACAATTGAGCGGCATCATGTAGTGCCTATTTATATACTTAAATTACCATAAAACCCCAAATATGTTGGAGATGACTGAATATTTTCACTCTAAATAAAGACAATGCAGAAATGAAGAAGAGGGTGGTCTCTTTAGAAAGAAACATGGATGCAAACCAAGTCTGTAACTAACACACAATCTTCCTGTGTCCATGCCCAAACAACTCTCAATTACCCAGGCAGTAATTCAACGAATATTTAAATGTTAAATGTCATCTACTTTTGCATGGTGGGATCTCCATTTTTCTTCACTTTCCTTTCAATAGAGAATTCCTATCTATTTGCACTCAGAAAAACACCATCTGACACCTGGAATGTCCCAACTTCCTCACCCACTCACTAACAGTGAGGGAAATAGAAGTGTTGGTAATTTCCCAGAAACACCCTTCAAATCTCATCAGGTAGTCATTATGGAGCAGTCATTGTCAAAGTTGAGTGTGTATAAATATCACCTGGGGAGGGGTGGATTAAAATTCGCGTTCCCAGGTCAATTCCCCTCCCCCATAATCAGACTCCATAGGTCTGAGCTAGGGCCCAGGAATCAGCATTTTAAATAAGTAACCAAGATGACTCTGATGTGAGTGGCTCAAGAACCAAACTTTGAGGAGGTTCCAGTCAAGATGGCGGAGCAGCCAAAGAGAATCTGTCAAACAGCTGCTACCCACACACCATACGGAAAATAAAACAGCCTTTGTTTTAGCCTTTAAAAAAACAGAATCAAACTTTGAGAAATCCCACTGTACATATTTTAGCTAGCCGAGTCCCAAATCCTGACCTGAGAATAATAATTGCCAATCAGAAAGCTGGGTGGCTCTGATATGTGAACACTGACAGACGGTAAAACAGATGAGAGAGAAAAACACAGCATCCTAGTTAACTTGCCCCCAACTACATTTTAGTTTTAAAAAATTCCACATTTTTACTTTAATCAGGCAGATGGCATTGCCTTTCCAGCAATCTCCTACTGACACCAGAAAAGGAACTCAAATGGGTCCATTTAGAAAGAAGGTATAAAGGTGGGAGAAGAAACATTGTAATTTGCTCAGCCCTGCCCCAACTTTTTTCAGCCTCCTTACCTTTCCTGCTAGTTGGTTTCCATTTCTGGAACTCAGTGCTGCTGTGGCAGGGAAGAGAGGCCAAGGTGGGGTAGTCTTCTATTATTCACATTAATGCTTTCTTCTATTGCGTGAATAATCAAGAGTTGACTGGAAAGGGGAATAAATGAAAGGCAAATATTCTACTGAGAGGTTAAATAGGATAAAGACAGCCCCCTGTTGGTTGAGAGCTGTGAGGTGATAAATGAACAGTCAGGATCCCTGCCTCTTTTCATTCTCACTGTTTGCCAGGAACACAGATTTAAAGTCCATAACGTCAGCACTGAGCTTGAGAGAAATAATCAGGTATCTGTGTTTTTCCACTGTTCCTAATTCAGCACTTACTGTTGTCAATTCAGCCCAAAAGTCTAAAATTGTAAAGGTAGGGGCTAGATCTTGTCTGAGAATTTATTTTATTGTCATAACATTTAATAAGAGATCTACCCTCTTAACAAAAGATTAAGTAAACAATACAGTATTGTTAACTATAGCACAATATTGTACGGCAGATCTCTAGAACTTGTTTATCTTGTACAATTGAAACTTTTATGCCCATTGATTAGCAGTTTGCCAATCCCTGATAACCCATCTCTCCCGGCCCCTAGTAACTGCCATTCTACATTCTGAGTTTGACTATAAAAATACCTCTTATCAGTAGAATCATGCAGTATTTGTCCTCTGTAACTGGCTTATTTCACTTAGCATATGTCAAGGTCCATCTATGTCATAGCATATGGCAGAATTTCCTCCTTTTTAAAGTTGAATAATATTCTCTTGTATGTATATATGTTTTCTTTATCCATTCATCCATCGATGAACACTTAGGTTGTTTCTACATCTATGGTGAAGTGCTGCAATGAATATCGGAGTGCCAATATCTAATCAAGACCCTGATTTCAATTCTTTTGGATAAATACCCAGAAGCGGAATTGCTGGATAATACAGTAGTTCTGTTTTTAACTTTTTGAGGAGTCTCCAAACTGTTCTCCACAGCAGCTTCAAGTATTCCCATCAAGTATACCAGAGTTCCAATTTCTTTACATCCTCACCAACAGGTTTTTTTTTTTTTTATTGCAAGAAAACAGAGTCCTACTCAAGCTGGCTCAAGAAAAGGGAGGTCTGTGGTAAGAAAACAGGTATATCATGAGAATCTTAGCGCAGGATAAAGCTCGCCCTCAGGAGAACTGGAAGGTCATTTTGAGTTTAAGGTGGGTATGGGGAATAGCTCATCTCTCTCAGGGCATGTCTGTTCCTCTCTTACTAGCTTCCTCTGTTTATTCAAGGTTTCTGTCTCCTCATAACAGCAGTTTAGACATGGCCTGACATGACTGCTCCTCTCCCCATCATCTTTTGGCTCTTGTCCCTGTCGCTAACAGCCTTATTCTCTCACCTTCTCAATTCTAATTTCCTAGGAGAGGAATACAAATGACACAGCTCATCTTAAGCCCACAGTACTGGCCAGGTGATAGATGTTATGTTTTGAGGACAGGTGGCCACTTTCATCCAATCAACCCAAGCCATGAAGGCAAGGTCTCTGGCATAGTTCATGGCTCTTACCTCCTAGCATAACTGGTAGGGAGTGGTTTGCCTTCGAAGGAGATGTGGACCAGAAGGCATAGTAAAATATATGTATAGGACTGATGCTTAGCATGTAATTTGAAAGATAATGACATGTCCACTCATGAGCTTCAAACATCCATACTCTTATTTTCTTAATTAAGAAAAAAGATAGCATCTGACCCCAACAAAAACCTCTAGCCCTCCACTCCTACTAAACTAACTTCTTTAACCTGGTAAAAGAATGCAAATATGTTGTATTACAGGGGAAGACACCATAGTGCCAACTCCCTGAGATAAAAAAGAAAGGAGAGGAGAGCAGGAGATAGACAAATCCTGATAAACTGACAGCACTGGCCTTTAGCTCATCTCTTAGAAGGCAGTCAGTTTGCTTTACACCCTATGATCATCTTATCTTCAAAATTTCTTCAAGTGTCATGTGAGGTCAGTGTTCAATGTTAACTAGAACAAGACAAGCAACATCACAAACCTACAGATGGCAATTGAGAGCTTATCATTCTTGGATTATTTTATTCTGTGGAGCGATACATGCAGGAGAGTAAAGAATGCTACTTTGGCAGCCTCTTCATAATGACTGTCAGATACCTGTACTTCTTCTCAACTAAATCTTCCCCTACACAATCTATCTTTCCCCATCAATTCCCAGTTGCAACAACAATAAATGCTACCCCTGACAAAATCGATAGGTTTGCTAGTGACAAGTGCCTGGACAGAGGAGAAAACAAAGAAAAAACACTGACAACCATTGAGAACCTGGTGGTGGCAATCTCACAAAGTGAGTAACAGATGAAGAGAAATTAAAAGGTTGCACTGCCTTGTAAAGAATGTTTCTCAAACTCAGAGCAGGGCCTACTGGAGTTGAAGAGAGCCCAAACAGGGTTTCAAAGACCAGAACTGCAAAGCCCTAAAGAAATGTGAAAGATTTTGACATTATCTCACAATTATCCCTGAGTAGCTTAGTTTAAGACTTTTCGTGTAACTCTTAACATTAATTGATTTTTATTTTATCATTCCAGGTAAGTAAGTTATGGTAGCTCTGGAGAGGGGAGAGGACAGAATGGTGCTGTTTTGGTGCCCAACAGTTGGTTATCACCCTTTTTGTCCCAGGTGCCACCTATCATCCCTTCTTCAAAACAGCCCTTCAAAATCTTCCTGCACAGAAATGATATTATGTAGCTGTTAAAAGGAACGAAGTAGTGCTATATGCATTGGCATCCAACTACACTGTCAAACAAAAACAAAATCAGGCTATAAGGAATCATCCCATTTTTGTAAAAATTATGTAAAGAAAAAGATCTGAAAGAATAAATGCTAGCTGTTAATAATGATTATCTCTGGTAGGTGGGATTACGGGAGATTTTCACTTTCTATTTTTGCCACTTCTGACTTGCTTCAATTTTTCTTCCAAAAAATGTGTTGTCTTTGCAATCAAGAAAATGATATTTTTAACCTCCTATAGTTTATCAATAGGTGGTACCATCACAGCTTTGGTTTTCACTTCCCATTTGTATAGGTTTTAAAGAGGCAGGAGGGAAGAAATTAACAAATAAGGGTCTCTGGGATTAAAAGAAAATCGTTAACTCTGTAGTTGGCACTCAGGAAGTAAATCCCATGGATGGGACAGAAGGCAGTGTGGTAGAGGTCAAAGGTAGGGGCTCTGGAGTCCAGGTTCAAGTCTCAGACTACTACTTACTTGTTTTGTTTCCTCCTCTATTTACTGATATGTACGAAACACCTGGGACATGTCTAGCAGATGATGTGTTCAACAAAAGGTACCTATTCTTACTTTCAATGGAGAAGCCAAAGTGCTGCAATTAAAAATCATTTTCATTTACTTTTAGTTATAATGTCTCCAATTTACTTTCATCAGAAACACTTTGATACATGTGTGTGCATTAGTTTTATTCTCCACTGTAGGGCAGTTAGTTAACATTCAGTATGTGCTGGAAGAAGCCCAAAGCACTGGCCAGCAAGAGTTGATTGTGCTCATCCCTCTCCAACTCTTTTTGTTACTTTAGTGAGGACAGATTGATAGATTGAAATGTGCCATGGGAAATGACAAATGTTATAAAGCAGTGCTTTAAACATTTACCGGCATACCACTATTAACATCTGAAGGACCCTAATTGAGAATATACACACCAGGGATGATTAATTAGCAACCGAAATCTCTAATCAAAGCCCACAATCAAGAACTCAATAACAAAAAGACAAACAATCTAGTTTTTCAAAAAAGAGCAAAGAACATGAACAGATATTTCTCTAAAGAAGATATGAAAATGGCCAATGAGGACATAAAAAGGTGCTCAACATTATTAGCCATCAGAGAAATGCAAAACAAAACCACAATGAGATACCATTTCACATCTACTAGGAAGGCTACAATTTCAAAAATGGAAAATAAGTACTGGAGAAGACGTGGGGAAATTAGAACCCTTTTACATTACTGGTGGGAATATAAAATAGCTCAGCTGCTGTGAAAAAAGTTTGGTGGTTTGGTGGTTTCTCCAATATTTAAACATATAACTATCATATGACATGGCAATTCTACTCCTAAGTATATACCCCCAAAGAACTGGAAACAGAGATTCAAAGAGATATTTTACTTGTAAGCCAATGTTCCTCGCAGTATTATTCACAATAGCCAAAGGGAATCAATCCAAATGTCCATGGACAGATGACTGGATAAATGAAATCTGGTATATTGTCATAAAAAAAATAAAGTACTGATACATGCTACTACATGTATGAACCTTGAAAACATCATGCTAAGTAAAATAAGCCAGACACAAAAGGACAAATATTGTTATGCTTCCACTTATATGAGGTACTTAGAGATGCAGATTCATAGAAATAGAAAGTAGAACAGCGGTTACCAGGGGTTAGGAGAGGGGGAAATAGGGAGTTATTGCTTAATGCTTAATGGATACAGAATTTCTGTTTGGGGTAATAAAGTTTTGGAAGTAGATAGTGGTGACGGTTGCAGAACATTGTGAATATAATTAGTGCCACTGAATCGTACACTTAAAAATGGTTAAAATGGCAAATTTTGTTATATATATTTGACAATTTTAAAAATTAATAATGTAACATACCAAAAACCAATGAATTATATACTTTAAATGAGTGAATTGTATGGTATGAATTATATCTCAATAAAGTTGTCTGGGTCTCTTTTAAAAAGCCCACAAGCAAGTTGTGGGGCAATTATTTTGTGGGAGTGAGGTGACTGAAGCACTATTTTGATTATGGTGTATATACTTGTCAAAACTCGGAACTGAATCCTAAAAAAGGTGAATTTTACTATATCTAAGATATACTTTAATTTTTAATGGAAAAAAAACACACTCAAATGATTTGTTAATTTTTATTAGAACAATGAATACTATAAATATTTCATTGGGGAATTTCTTGGTGTTCAAGATACATGAATCAGTTAGCAATATTATTCAGGTACCCTCATCCATGCATGAATAAGACTGGTTGGCCCAAAGCCCTTCACCCCTTTGGAATGACACCTTAGGCTAGCAAATCAAACAAACCTTATGTTCAGACTCTTAATGGAAGATTCAGATGTGCCCTTTGATTGGAAGGTAAGCTGAATCATACCACTAGAATGTTGTCACATCTACCTCCAGTGAATCTTTCACACAAGATAGTGAATGGAAAGAATAAGGGATGGATTATCTCTGGGTATACAGATCAGGCTGTATTTTGTGCCTGATTATTACTAAATGTGTGGTAGAACTTAATCTGAACTGTTTTCACTGCAATATACAGGTTGTGAGGAGGAAACCTGTAGCCCTCACCTACCTCTAACTACTGAAGATCAATGACACCCACCAAAATAGAATCTAATAACTGTAGACAACCAAAGTGGCTTATTAGATCAATTTGCAACAAATATTTTTGGGACTTCTATACAAACAGAAGTGTGTCTGATCTGAGAATTCACTTTAAGTAAAATCAAAACCAAAGAAACAAACAAACAAACAAAATCTACTTTCCCATTCTGGCTGTATGGCTAGCAGAGATGAGGAGATGTGAGTCGTTTGTGTTTGTTACTTATATACAAGGTACAGTAGTTCCCCCCTTTTTTATGAGGGATACATTTCAAGAATCCCCAGTGAATGTCTGAAAACCCCAGATAGTACCAAACCCTTTATATACTAAGTTGTTTTTCCTATACATACATACCTATGATAAAGTTTAACTTATAAAGTAGGCACAGTAAGAGATTAACAACTTCAATAATAAAATAGAACAATTATAACAATAAACTGTAATAAAAGTTATGTGAATACGGTCTCTCTCTCTCTTGGAATATTTTGTACTGTACTCACCCTTCTTCTTGTGATCTGAGATATTCCTACATGATGAGATGAAATGAGATGAATGACACAGTCATTGTGATGTAGTGTTAGGCTACTATAAGGGTTACCTGAAAATAAGCACTATGGTACCGCAACAGTCGATCTGATAACCGAGACAGCTACTAAGTGACTAATGAGTGGGTAGTGTATACTGTGTGGATATGCTGGATAAAGGGATGATTCAAGTCCTGGGCAGGACAGAGTGGGATGGCATGAGATTTCATCACACTACTCAGAATGGCATGTGATTTAAAACTTATCATTTATTTCTAGAACTTTCCATTTAATATGTTTAAACCAAGGTTAATCACACCTAACTGAAACCATGGAAAGAAAAACCACAGATAAGGGAAGACTACTGTAATACTATTAAATGGATTTTGTTTCACAGAAATTATTTCCCATTTAATATGTTGCTCGTCAAGGGATTTTATCCAAAGGGTCAGAGTCAAACTTCACAATACGGATCCAGGAAAAAATAATAACATTTAACAGTGGCATCTCTTCAAATTGAGCTAAACGTTAGGACCCATATATCAAGTTTCAGGTGTGTCCTCTAGCCTCAGAGGCCAAGTTGTTAGTGGTCACTAAACCTCGGAACTTGAGCCCAAGCAGTAGGTAACCTCAGAGGGTGGGTGAGCATAGGGGAAAGGAGGTTCAGTGAAACAGGTGATGGCAAAGGCCAGCAGAAGGAAGTAAGCAAAGAGTTCGTTCGGTTTTATTTTTTTAATTTTCTTTGGCTTTATTGAAATATAACAATTAGTTGCTTGTATCTATATTGTACAAGACAATGAGTTCTTTCTCCACTATAGTTGGCATACAGTAATATACCAGTTTCAGTTCTATAGCAGTGATCAGAGATCCACATAAGTCGCAAAGTGATCACCCCACTAAATGTAGTACCCATCTTCCCCTTAGATATTTATTACAACATTGTTAACTATTTTACTTACGCCACAATTCATATCTCATGACTATTTTGTAACTATCCATTTGTACTTCTTAATCCCTTTGCCCTTTTTCCCCGAACGCCCCTCCCATCTAGTAGCCCTCAAAATATTCTCTGTATATATGACTTTGTTTCTGTTTTTGTTGTTATTGTTTATTTTGTTCTTTACATTTTGCATGTAGTGAAATCATATGGTATTTGTCTTTTTCTAGCTGGCTTACGTCATTCAGTATAATACTCTCTAGGTCCGTGAAGGCAATATCTTTTTCCATCCCCTTCCTTTTAGTCTGTGGGTGTCTTTTAATCTGAAGTGAGTCTTTTGTAGGCAGCATATGTAGGGGTCTTATTTTCTTATCCATTCAGCCACTGATCTTTTGGTTGCAGCACTTAATTCTTTTCCATTTGAGGTATTTGTTGATAGGAATGTAGTTACTACCATTCTTTATTCGTGTTTTTGAAACATGGTTTTTCTTCTTAAAGAAGTCTCTCCAACATTTCCTATAATACTGGCTTGGTGTTGATAAATTCTTTTTGCCTATTCTTGC
>NW_006440619.1:122164-129034 GCF_000325575.1 Pteropus alecto | reverse complement strand
GCATTTTAATTATGATATGTCTTGGTTTGGACCTCTTTGGGTTCCTGGTTTTCGGGACTCTCTGAGCTTCCTGGGGTTTTATGTCTATTTCTTCACCAGGATGGGGAAGTTTTCCACTATTATTTCTTCAAATAGCTCTTCAACGTCTTGTTTTCCTTCTGGTACCCCTTAGACATGTATATCTTTACATTTAATAGTGTCCCATAGGCTCCTTAAATTATTATTATATTCTTGGCTTCTTTTTTCTTGCCATTCTGATTGAGTCTCCTTGGCTTCCCCATCCTCTATATAGGTCATTCGATCTTCTTTATTCACTCTGTTTATTCCATTTAATATACTTTTCATCTCAGATGTGTTCTTCATTTTTGACAGGTTCTCGTTTACAATTTCTATTTCCATTTTATGCTTTTTCATCTCTTTGTTGAAGTTCTCTCTGAATTCATCTACACTTCCCCTGAGTTCACTGAGCATCTTTACAACCAGTGTTTTGGACTCTGCTTGACTCCATTATTTCTGGGTTTACTGGGTCTCTGTTCTACTTCTCATATAGTTTCTGCTTCTTTGTCTTTCCATTTTAGCTGCCTTTCTATGTCTGCTTCTATATACTAAGCAAAGCTCCTAATCTCCCAGTCTTATTAGCATAGCTTTGCGTAGTAGGTGTCCAGTGGCACAGTCCTGAGAGGGGTTCAGCTGCAGGCCAAATTTAGCCCCAGCCTGTGCCTCTCCGGAGCCACCTGTTCAGATTCAGCAAGCAATCCATAGATGCTGTGCTTATAGTTGCCTCAAAAGGCCACACCAGAAACTGAGGCCAGCTGCCTCCAGTGTGAGTCTAGGCACTGCTCAGCAATGAGCACCTGACTCGCAGAGGACACACCTAGATGTGGCTTGGGTGGGCCCAAGTTGGGGAAGGCGGAGTCAGGGAATCCTCTGGGCAAAGCAACCTCTGTCATTCACTTTGATGACATCTCAGCTATAGTGGCACTGAGTCCGCGCACTGGGAGGGCTCAAAAGAGGAACAATGGACACCTCCGGCACTTCTGTACAGAGCTAGTCTCGCCTCGAGCCTTCATTCTGAAAACTCAGTGAATCCCTTCAAGTCCCTGTTGCCCTTTGTGCTGCCGACCTGGTGCCGGTGCTCAGAACGAGCAGGTCCGCCACTGCAAAAGTCTGTTTGCAGACACAGCCCCTTTAAGAGGCATCTGCAGCTGCTGCTGCCATGGCCTCTGTCCCACTCAGCTGCTCCGGACCAGGCAGCCCTGCGTCCTCGCCCCATCCTACCTCCTCCCGTTGCAGGGTAATTTCTTATTTCTCTCCCTAGTTGTAGGGCTTGTTCATCTAGATCCCAGGCAATTTTCCTTGCTGTTTACTTCTTATTTCTGTCACCACATTGATTTGTCACCAGAGGGATGAACAGAGCCTCTGTCATCTACTCCATTTTTTTCTCTCTCCTTATTCAGTTTTTTTTTAAGTTATATTACCCTGTATTCTCTCACCATGAAAAAGTGATTGTATACAACTCCTTAAAATAACATAGGGAAAAGCTTCTGGGAGCCCGAATACTAACTGAACAGAGTTGCTGCTACAGCCCTGAGGACCCTGGGGATCTATATCAAGGAAGACCATGAAACTAGTTCCATTTCCCTGGGTGTTTTATAAAAGGAACATACCAAGTTGTTTCACTAAAAGGAGGATGTAACCTGAAAAATGGGTAAATTACTTGAAGCAAATCCAATATATTAAAAGCAAGATTTAACAAACAAGAAATGTGAAGGCTATAATTCACATTACCAAAGGATTTTTTTCAAGAGACTCTCCATGGAATTCCTTAGAATAAAGAGGGAAGCTGCCCCTCTGCACTAAAGTAGGATTTAACATCTAGGTTTGTATCACAAGCAACTTTTTAAAGAGTATATTTCTTCTCCTTCTTATAAAAGAAAAAGCAACAGAGATGAGTAAATTTGAAGGAGAGAGCATTGGTGGCTCTTATAGGGAAGTTCACTTAACATTTAATTTTGATATCTATGAATAATCTCTCCAAGCCAGTTGCATTAACCCAGCCTTTTTTTGTTTACTAGGGTCCCCTGTTAGGGCAGTGGACGTGGAAACCCCCTCAGGCTTGCTCACAGGGATTTCAATGTCACTGCTATACAACTCTCACTCTCTGAGCCAACCCTAACCCCTCAATCCAAACACCACATGTATCACTCTCAGAAATTCTGGCCCAGGTGGTACAGAAAGTCAAAATTCAGACCCACTGAATCCCTAGAACACAACTCTCCTAAGCAAAAGTTAGTTAGTTTTCTGTGGAAAGTGATATAATAACTGATTTCCAATGTTATTTCTTAATATTAAAAGACCAACCGAAAAGCTTTTCTTAAAGCCAGGCCACAGAGTATCCAAAACAAGGTAAAGAGACCATGACCCCCAAGTATGGAACACAAGGTTTTCCTGACTCAAAAGTAATATTCTCCACCCACCCACCCACTCACTCATCCACTCAACTACAGAAAGCAGAGGTGCCATTTCCCCAGGAAATTATTCTTGAAAAAGCTAGGGGGAGGCACTGTCATCAATCCTCCCCCTTTTTAGACATAACAGGAATCTCTCAGACAGGTGACAATTACCTTAGCAAAGGCAGCTCTAGAGCTTTCCTCAGTCATCCGGTACCTAGGAACCCTCTTTCCATCAAATTATTAAATCTTATTAAATCTGTCACACCCAATGTCTCTTACTCTGAGGATATGCAGCTTTAAGGAAGGCAAAAGCAAGCATGCTAAGGGATGAGGAAAAAAGGACACTGGATCAATAGGCTCAATCTTGAGATTATTACAAACATAAATGGACTGCTTTAATAATAACAGCTACCTTTTATTGAGTCCTTACTAGGTCCCAGGAACTGTACTGTACAGACACTGTAATCCTCACAACTATGAATTACTATTCCATTTTATAGACATGTCAACCGAAGTTCAAAAAAACTCACCCAAGCTCAAATAGCTAACAACAGGCAGAACCAAAATTTTAATCCACTAGTGTCTGAGTCTGGTATGTAGCAGAATTATTGGCAGATAGTACATCCACAGTAAATGTGTGTTGCAAGAATCCATGCTCTTAACCCTTAAACTAAACCAACTCTGTAAGGATAGAAACCATAAAAGATCATTGATTTTTGCAAAAATCTTAAGTGTACAGCTCAAGGTAGTTTTTTTTTTTTTTAATTTCTTCCTTCCCCCCAATGACAACTCAACACAATAACTTTTTCCTTTAATTAGGTAACAGTGAGGAACCCTGCTGCTTCACTATGCCAAGAGAAAGAAGGGCTACTCACAGTTATTCTAGCTGTATCTCAACAGTAAGAGGTGAGGTGAGGCCCACACAAGGCCACCTTTTCTCGCAAAAACTGGCCCCTTTCAATTGTGAATGAAGTGGAAAGAGCATTCTGTTCTCAATTTCAAGTCATGCTGACACATGTAGAGTAGATTTAACTGTCAGCTCTCTCCGAAGGCTCTGCCTGAGTTAATTGTTTCTGAAGACTTCTAGGTATAACTTAACCAGAATGTGTCTTCCCCAAAGGGAGGTTGTCTGAGCTGGGCTGTCTCCCTGAGCCTAGGGGTTGGGAGTTCAGGTAGCTGGGCATGTTGGGGAGTGTGAAGAAAGGGAGAGAGTCCCTTTGGTAGTGTTATTCTTTTTCCTCAAAATGAGTCCAGAGGCAAATATTTAGAACAATGACAGTTAATTATTAAGCCCATGTGCTAAGGTCACAAGAGCCTTATAGAAATATAACTAATGTAATAAGGAGTAGGGTGGGGGCAGTAAGGAGTAGATAGAAAGAATGCAAATGTTCAACTTAATTGAAAATGGGAGGGGAGGCAATGAGATTAAAAATATTCTAACAAAACAATTAGAAATTTTCGACTGGCTCTTAGAGGAAGCAGGCAAGTGAGAACAGAGTGGGTGGGCTCTCAGGTAGTTTCTGAGGAATCAGAAAGCCATCTAAGACGAACTTTCAAGGCACGGGGGCCACAGAGGGCAATTCTGTCTGTGACTAAGCAACAGGGACCAGCCTGCCTCCCCTCACATTGGCAGTCATTGTCTCCCACCTCTCAACTAAGGGTTCGATGCTGGCGTGTATCTGAACCACAGGAAGGCACACAATAACTGGAAGCCAATGCAAAAATAAATCATTTGTGTTTTCTGATGTGGCTAGATTTTGATGGAGTTGGTGAATCACTACTGCCCAACCCTATTCAATAAAGGAGGGGCCAATAACACACATTCTTGCCCAGCAGATTGCCTGCCCCTGGCAGAGGTGACCTTGCAACAAAGCTCTCATCCATCATATTTCTTCTCGTGAATTTTTAACGGTTACCTATTACCAGCTGTATCAAATCCAAATGTTTCCTCTTGGTATTCCAGCTTGTCACAATCTGCCTCCACCGTACCAATCCAGCACTACTCCCTTTTCTCCCAGCACAGACCTCTCACTGAAGGCAGTTTCCATTTTGAACAAAACTCACAGCTTCCTCCCTCTCCATGGTTCTACCAGAATCTGGACTGCCTCTCCAAAATTCCAGGGAGCCACAGTGTCAATGTTACTGTAGATTACTATAAATACTGAGCTTCTCTGAGCCATAAAAAAAGGGACTGTGCCTTTAAATATTTGATATGGTCCTACGCTGTCCAATATGGTATCCACTCCTACGTGTAGCTATTTAAAGTATTTAAAATTAAATAAAATGAATAAAATCAGTTCTTCAGTTGCAATAAACACTTATCAAATACACAGTAGCCACAAGTGGCTAGTGGCTACTATCTTGGAGAGAGCAGATATACAATATTTTCATCACCGCAGAAACTTCTGCTGGACAGGGCCAGGCCATACTATAAATGCAAGCGAGGAGTAGCCTAATGTGTGTTAAATTATTGTTTATCATCACTTGGAAAACTTGAGGCTCCAGATTTCATAAAAAGGAGTGCATAGGACATAGAGATACTGCCCATGTTAAGTAGCCATCGAAGCATTCTTATCACTGATCCCAACCAGTTCTGTAAAAATCACAGGTAACTACAATGACACATTTTTTTTTAAGTCACATGGAGCAAACAAACTTCAGGAACTTTTCAGCAGAGCACTAGTAGACTAGTCAGACCACTAGATACTAAGATCTCTGTAGGTTCTGGCAGCCAGTACAGATGAACAAGACTCGGGTGCCACTGACCTTGGAAGAAAGCCCCCAAAACACAAAACTACAAAAAAAAAAAAGGCATAAAAAAATAAAGGCCAGAAGAGGGATATTATAGGGCAGAGAGGTCAGATGAGTGGGAGGAACAAGGGAAAACTGCATAAACAGGGAAGTTAACTGAGATCTGGACCAGGCCCTAGGGAGTGAGAGAATTTTAACACAAGGAACTCAAAGGATGAAAGGAGACAACTGCATGAGCAAAAGGGAAAGTGAATTAGGGCTCAGGATGCTTTTAGAGAAGAGTGAGCTAAAGAAGAAATATGACAAATAATCAACAACCATTTGAATTTTTTTCAACCACCCTAATAATCATAGAATTACATATTAAATTAGATACCATTTTTAAAAAGATTTTGCTTTAATGAGAATATCTGTTAGTAAGGACAGGTGGAACTTCTGGTAGGCATATAAATGGGTATCACCTTCTTGGAAAGGCAATTATAAGCTCCTTCAAAACATTCATACCCTCTGACTTGATAATTCCATTTTAAGGTAAATGGCCTACAAAATAATTTGAAATACAAAGATTTATGCACAAAGCAAGTTTTTTGTAATGTTATTTATAACCAAGAAAACAGGAAATTATTAGGTAAATGACCTGTTACAGGATAGAGTGTTACAGAGCCATTAGGAATTACGCTTCTGATAAGTATTAAATGACATGGAAAATGTGTATGAGAATGTTAAGTGAAAAAAAATCAGGGTACAAAGTTGACAGTATACAATATATAGTCATAACCATGTAAAACAATGTGAATAGAAGGAGGAAAATAAGTAAAAATGTTAACATTTTGGTAGCAAAAGTATGGGTACATTTTATTCCCCATACCAGGGCTCAGCAAACTATAGCCCATAAACCAAATCTGGCCCATTAACTAATTTGTATATAAAGTTTTATATGAACACAAACATACACATTCATTTCTGTATTGTCATTGTCCATGGTTGATTTTGTACTATAATAGCAGAGTTGAGTAGTGACAGAGACAATATGGCCTGCAAAACCAAAAATATTTACTATCTGGCTTCTTATAGAAAAAGTTTGGCAACCCTTGTATTTACTAAATTTTCTATAATGAGTATATGTTCCTTCTGCAATCTTTTTCTACAAGGTCTATTTCCATATTGTAAAAGGCCACAAGGAACAGGTTAACAACTTCAGATGTTATTTTGTAAGTAACAAGGAGCACTAAAAGTTTCAGAAGAGGGTGGGGCATGATCTGGCATAATGCCCAGTAGTAGAACACAGAACACTGGATCATTTAAAAAGATGGAATTTAAACTATATGCCACACAAAGTCTGTGATTCATCAACAGCTATGACTCTTGGCCACTCTTCATTAAAAAGGGAAGGTTAGCTTAAGATTTGGCTTGTTATTGTTCTCAAGCTTCCTCCTCTGAATAAACTCCATGAAATAACTTCCTCCCTATAGTAAGGACCAATTAAAGTTTGCCTTGCAAAGAAAGGGAGAGACCATATGCAAATTTGTAACTTCTGCCTGGAGCGGCAGTTTAAAAGTTTAGAATAGTATTCCTGTGTTCTTGAAGTCAGTCCTCTATTTTCCAAGCTTTTCTCTGTCTGATACTTTTCCTGTTCTAGCAGTACACGGGACACGAGGTAAAGAGG
>NW_006440619.1:98790-122148 GCF_000325575.1 Pteropus alecto | reverse complement strand
AAAGGGAAAAGCACAAAAGGAGAGAATAGAAAATATTTGAAGCTTCTATCTCAAGAGCACCCAAGGAGCCCTAGATGTATTTACCCACCCTTAGAACCTGGTCAAGAAGACCCTAAAACCTATCTCCAGGAAATATGGGCCATTCGTTTCATTTTATCTTTAGGAAGGAAAACAGCTGTCTCTCTAAGAGAAAGCCTCTCTATTCGCAGGCTTTCTCCAGGTTCACTACGCCTTCACCACCCGCCTCCACCACCCGCCTCAGGCCTACTTTCCCAGATGCACTGCAAATAACCAGTTTGTACAAACTATTGTTTACTCATTCTCTCAGGCATGAACATGGTGAAAAGATGGAAATGGTCTGAAGAGTAGTTTCCTTTCAAATAAAACACCCATCACAAAGAAGATTAATCATCTACAGAATGAGAAACTCCAAATTACCATAAATTCAGGTCTGGACAGAATAAACACACGGTAAACAGGTCTCTCTCTTTTTTCCTTCTTTTAAACACATGACATTTTGGGGATCTCAGCAAATTAAAGCCATGAATTTCATTTGGGGCACCGTATAAAACAGAACAATTTGCATGTATTTATATTGTATTGTATTGGTTCAAGAGAGAGAAAATACAGAATGCACTGAGGTACTGAATTATTTAACAGATCATACTTAACATTTTATATTTTAACATATACCCAGTGCCAACAATTGTTCTCACGAGGTTTCTGAACCATTAAGTTGTGCTGCTCTCCTTCTTCTAAATCAAATATAAGTAATTTGTTGTCATAGCAATGCTTCTTCCCACTCCAAAATAGTTCAATACAGGCTTTGTTTCAGCAGGCAACTATCTGTCTACCAAAAATTGGTCATTATCTCCCATCTTTTTGACAAATGTCTTGTCACATTTAGCTACCTAGCTTTTACAGTTATCAGGAGACAGTATTTCTGTGGCACTTTCTAGCACCTGTACAGGAAAGGCACTTATAGGACTCCTTTGGAACTGCCTGGAAGCATATCACAACTAAGCCGCTGGATGACAGCCAATCTCTCTAGTCATAATGACAACAATCTTTTGCATTATTACCCAGCTTTACAATATATAGAAAACTGTCACCCACTTCACTGTATTTAAGGCAGTACTAGGTGATGTTTATAAGCTTCTTCAACTGCCTACATCAGCTGGGTTATTTAACTATGTATGTCAGTAATAAGTTACACTTGTTCACTCTTTCTTCTCTAAGGTTGAGTTCTGCTTTTCCACCCTTTTGAAGAGGTGTGTATTAAACTAATAAGAGCAATTAGATAAACTTTTGGAATTGTTAATAGAAGTAATAAATGACACAAGATATCATTTTGCCAGTTCCTTCTGCAAAGGCCCATTAGCTGATACTGTTTAGACAAACACACAAGACCACATTCCAGAGTCAGCACCAACATCAATGCTAATGTAACATTTGTAGAGCATGCTACAGTTTACAAAGCAGTTTCACCAAAATGATCTAATTTGTACTGTGCCTCTTATCTACCCATCCCCCCAACACACATAAACACAGCTCTGGATTAGGGTGTGGGAACCTAAAATCTTATTCTCTGCATAAGCTTTATCCATTTTAAAATAAGAATGAATAACTAACTGGTATCTCCAAATCTAGTTCCTTCAAGCCCTGACCTGGATTTCATGTAGCCATATTCTGTAAAATTTAGAGCCTCTACTCTACCCCCAATTAGGCTGGAATTTCTTATGCACTACACTTTTGTGAGAAAAGCAAATTTGAAGGCAGAATCAGAGGGTGGGAAGGAAAGCTTCTTTAACATTAGCCCAGGTTTTTAAAAAGAGAATGGGGACAGAGAAATGGATTCCCAGAAACTTTCACTTTTTCTTTATACATTACGGTAATTTTACGATTTTTTAATTTATGATCATATGTTGTTTGTACAATCCAAAAAAAAAAGTTAATTTTAAAAAATGAAGAGGGAGAAAGAGGAGTATTGCTGCATTTAAAGGAAAAGACAGTCAGAATTAGGGAGGCCTAAATGGCTCTCCTGGACCCCTTCTTTGAAACTCTCTGGGAGGGATGGAGGTGCTCGTGAAGAGGACCAGCTCAGAGCATTTATTTAGGAAATACAATCAGAATCTGGGGCTACCTTGATAGAGCCTGAAAATGAGATTTCACAGTACTATGTAGGCTCAAGCTCTGAAGCTGAAAAGTTCCATTCTCACTCAAATGTGACCAAATGTAATATGTCTCTCTGTATGACTTCCAGCTTCATGTAGTCTGATTCTATTCGAAAATCTAATAAAAGGTGTAGTCACTGCCATCGTTTCTGTTGCTTGGTCCTTGTGAACACTTGTCTCCTACAGACTTTATTTTCTTTCTGCAGAGTGAGCAGAGGAACTGATGAATTATTTAGAACCCCTATGCAACTATTATCTTAATTTCTGCACACCTCACACCTGTCAAGCGAAAGGGGAATAAGGACTATCCACATAATTACAGCCATTGAATCTAAAAAGCAGGGAGCTAACAGGATTTGGGCCAGGTTCCACAGAAAATGCTAGGCAATAGAAAGAATGCCTAAGGGTCTGAATCCTATCTGACCAACCAATAGCCATGTCTATAAGTAAGGCCCATGAGAAACAAAGCTCTTCTTCCCCACCACTCACCCAACCCAAAAGGAATACAGCTTTCAAAACTCCTTTAATAACGGCAAAAGCCTCTGGCATTTGAGGATATGAGGGTGTTAATTTTGTTTGGCAAAGTGAAATTGCTTTAAGAATTTAATTCTATAACCGGAAGGTGCAATTCTGATTTTAAATGAGTTTCTTCCCTGGAGCTCAAAATCCAATTTACCCAGGCCACCTAGAGGGATGCTTTTGTTTTCACCAAGTCACCCTTATTAATCTAACTACAGGCTAAGTTGCAATGGGAACCCCTATATTGAACATTTGATCAATGGATGTAACAAAGAAATGTAAAAAGTAACTTACTACACCTAATAACATAGCTTCAAAATATATAAAGTAAAAGTTGACAGCACTAAAAAAAAGAAAGAGATAAATCCACCTTTGTGGTGGTAAATTTTAACAACTCTCCCAATAATTGATAAGAGTAAGCAGACAAAAATTGGGTAAGACTTTCAAAGAGCAGCAAAATTAACAAGGTTGATCCAGAAGACATTGGAGTCATGCTGGGCCACAATGCAAGTCTCAACAAATTTCAAAGAAACAGACCATGCAGACAGACCACATTCTCTGATCACAATATCATTAAGTTAGAAAGTGATAACAAAAGGATAACTAAAGAAATGTTTAGAATTTTTAAAAATCATTCTAAACAGTCCATGGTTTAAGAAATCAAAATGGAAATTATAAAATACTTGGAAATGAACAACATAACAAAATACTACATACAGAAATTTGTGAGATCTAGCTAAAGCTATAGGAAGCACAAATTATTAGACTTTAATGCTTAGAGTCAAATAAGAAAGTCTGAAAATAAGCTAAGCATACAAATTAAGTTAGAAAAAGAACAAGAAAACTCAGAATATGAAAGATAAAACAATGTTTTAAATAAGCAAAAATTAGAAAACTAACATACTATAGAGAAGATCAACAAAACCCAAATTTGCTATAAAGATAAATAAAACTTATGAACTTCTGATGAGACTGATTGCTAAAAAATAAGTAATATTATGGATGAAAAATCTTTTTAACAACTGCAGCTTTTTTTTGAAATTTAAAAAGTCTTTTTTTTTTAAACTAAAAATAAACAAAAGCAGAAACAGTTCACCCATTTCACCTTCCCGAATCTCCACCTCTGACAACCATCAATTGTTCTCAATATCTATGAGCTTAGGTGTTTTTGTTGTTGTTGTTTCCACATATATAAGTGAGATCATACAGTATTTGTCTTTCTCTGACTTATTTCACTTAGCATAACGCCCTTGGGGTTCATCCATGTTGTCTCAAATGGCAAGAATTCTTTATAAATTCATCCATGGATGGACACTTAGGTTGTTTCCATATCTTGGCTATCATAAATAATGCTGCAATGAGCATGTGGTGTTCACTGTTTTCAAATTAGCATTTTTGTAGTTTTAGAGTGTTTTAAGCAGTTTTGATCTTAGGAGGCTATTACCAATTCTAAACCACTAAATTTGAAAATTTAGATAAAATAGTCACATTTCTGGAAAAACATAAACTACCAACATTGATTAAAGAATAAACAGAATACTTGAAAATTCCTATCATCATTAAAGAAATTGAATCGGTAGTCCAAAATTTTCCAGCAGGTTCTAGCAAGCATTCAAGAAATAATATTGAGGACAACATTTTACTGCTAACTTGCAAAACTATAAGTGTTTTAAAAAATAAAATATATGAAAACATAAAAAAAGAAACAACTCCAATATCATGCAAACTATTGTAGTTTAGAAAAAGAGGAAATCCTGTCCAACCCTTTTAATGAAGCTAGCATAAACAACATAAAAGACTGACAGAGATAGTATGAAAAAGGAAAACTAGACCCAGATTCATTCATGAACATAGCTATAAATACAGCAAATCAAATACTAGCAACCCATATCCAGGAATAAGAAAGATAATGGATCGTGACCTAAGCAATTGATTCCAGGAATACAAGGTAGGGTTTAATATTAAAAGTCAATCAAAATAATTTGTCACATTGAAAGATTAAAGAAAAAAAGCAATGTGGTCATCTCAATAGACGAAAGAAAAGCCTTTGATAAAATGCAACATACATTCATGATTAAAAAAAAAAAACAATTTAGCAAACTCAGAATAGAACTTTCATAGTCTGATAAAGGATATCACCCAAAAAATCTAGAGCAAACATCATACTTAAAGGTGAAACACTGAAAGCTTGCCTTTTAAGACAGGGAACAGGATAAGGGTACCCGCTATTGCCATTTCTATTAAATATCATATTAGAGATTTTAACCAGAACAATAAGTCAAGGAAAAGATATAAAAAATTACAACGGTTGCAAAGGAAGAGACAAAGGTCTCATTATTTGCAGATTATCATTACCAACATAGAGAACCCAAAAGAATCCTCAGATAAATTAATTATAATTAATTTCAAAGCATTTAGCGAGGTTTCTGGATACAAAACTAATGAACGAAAGTCAATTGCACTTCTAGACACCAGCAACTAAAAATTACAACATGTAAGTTAAAAAAAAAAAAAAACGACTAGAGACTGTACAGGATAGCTGGTTAAGCTCCTGGGCTCTGGTGTTAGCCTGTCTAGTTTCTAAGCCTAACTCCATCACTAGCTAGGTGACTTTGGGCAAACTATTTAGTTGTTCTGTGCCCTACCTTTTAGAATTCTTGTGAGGATGAAATGAGTTACTACATATAAAACACTTAGACCAGGGCCTGGTACAAAGTAAGAGCTAAATAAGTGCAAGCTGTCCTTATTGTGAAGAAGTAGTTAATAGGCCTATTACCAAGAGCTCCAAGATTGTAACTATTAAACACGAAGCCATCTCAAGGGTAAAAAGTCAGGGAGCTTCATGTCACAGGAGCCAATGAAACTCACCCATGTTTTCCCTAAGGCCGGGCACAGAACTCCCATACCCAACATATAGCTCATTACCACATACCCTGCTGTCTACAGACCAATTACCAGAAGCACACACCCTTTCTCTGGAGATTTTCACCCCAAGCTTATCAACTTTTTAACTGGCAGCAAGTTAACAACTTCAAGCTTCCTGTTAGGATAAACTTCAGAGTTACTGACATCTACTGGTCACCATCAAAAGGCAAACCTCAGCCCCTTCGGGTAGACTAATGCCAGGAGAGTTTCCATGAGGTGCTAGAAGAAAAGGCTTTTGAAACTGACTCCATTTCTTGGGAGAAGGGGGAAGATATTTTTTAACACCTACTCTATACTGCACACTTTTCTCACCGCTTCACAGATATTAACTTATTTAATTCTCTCCATAACCTGATGAGGTAGATGGAATTCTTAGCCCTATTTTACAAATGAGAAATAGAGTGGCAATGACTAAGTAACCTGCTTAAAGGCACACAGCTCATGAGTGACAGAAACTAGCTTCAAACTCAGATCTGTCTGACTCCAAAGCCCTATACCAAGCTAGAAGAGAAATAAATAAAGGGGGCTAGTTCCTGAAATGAAGGAGGAAAGTGGGCACTACACATGTGAAGCTATGGATTTCAATTCTCCTTCTGAGACCAGAGGTCGAAATGAGAATGGGAACATAAATAATCATGTGAAGAGAAGACTGAAAATCAGCAAACCAGCAGGTGTCCAAGTTAGTGTTTGCAATGTAATCAAATAAAATGCTGGTGTCATTTTGTGGAATGACTGAGCGATATTTCAAAAAATCCCACAAGACTACTGCCACTGTGAGGCCTCATTGCATTCACTCTTTTTCTGAAAGGCAGCATATTCGTGGTCACAACACAGTGACTCTGTGAGCTTACCCAGACCCAGGTGAGAATAAGGTAAAATCAGCTTGTGGCGCAGGATTGGTAGCGAAAGAACAGGATGTTCTTGGGTTTTGATGCCACCCAAGAACATCCTGTTCTTTAGCTACTTTTTAAGTCTTGCAATATGGCAACACTGCTGGGCAAACTGATTTAACAGCCCATAAATGATGAGTATCCCAAGGGCTTTAACCTGAGACTGGTGAGCAAAGGGCTACATTTGTGCAGCACTTACTATGTGCCAAGCATTACTATCATCATCGCCCACCTATCGGGGTTTCCCCTTTCTGTCCCCAGGTCAACGGTTTTGTTCCTACTAAGGGTAGTAACTAATCTAAATGGGCAGAAGAGACAAGAGCCTGGCTCTGCGGGCAGCCCTCAGAGCCCTGCCTGATACAAGCTGATACACATGCAATCTAAAATAAGGGCCTCCAGGTTCCAGGATATACATCCACAAAACCCTACAATAACATACAAATATGTTTAAGATCAAAACCACCATTCTAACTGCAGCATCACACAGGTTTTATAGATTATTAACTTTAAGTGTTCTTGAATACAAGATGATTTTTTTATGACAAAACAGATAAATGAAAGGTAAACTATACTAAATTGAGTTATGTATCTACCTGCTCTTAAATTCTGAAGGGAGATAAAAGTTGCATGTACAGTTTGCTGTTTGGATTGTTTCTCTTCTAGAAACCGCTATCTCCCAAAGCCCTCTTGCAAAATAGAACACCAATTCTAGTAATTCCAACATAGGGCAATAAATATGAGCACCCCATATCTAAGTGCCCTGTTAACTTTCAGTCTTTATTTGGTCTTTAGAAGTAATTTCAGAGACTATAAGGCCTGAAAATAAATAACAGCCATTTTAAGAAAACTAGTATTTCTGATGTGGGCAAGGAGGTAACTAAAAAGAAACTCCATTTTTTTTTATAAATTCCCAAGAGAAAAGAGAACCAATGTGTAGATGCCTAAGCAGGTTAACTGACCCATCCAGGAAGCTTCTGGAGCACTATTATTCTCCTTACTTTTGTATTTCTGATCTATTTCATCTCTCGTCCAATTCTTTGACTTTTCCAAAGTCATCAAATGTCAGAGGTGGAAGGGATTCTGATAACATCTGGTCCAACCTTCTCATTCACAGATGCAGAAGGTGAACCCCAGAGAATGAAAGTGAACTTACCTGACTCTGCAGTGCTGGTGACTGACAGGTGTCCTAACACAGTCCTCTCCACTGTGGAAAAGAACTGCATGCAGGCCTCTAAGCTCTATTAGCCTAGTAGTTAACAACACTAGCTTTGGAATCAGCGAGACCTAGATGTCCATACCAGCTTGGCCACTTTCCAGCTGTGTGACCTTGGGCATATTACCTAACCTTTCTGAATCTTATTATCCTCATCTGTGAAATGGAACTGCCAATAATAGCATTGATCCCACAGAGTTCCTGGTATATGGTAAGTATTCTAAATATTAGCTGTGACTATTAATATGACATGTCAAACCAAAAGGCAGAGCTGTCAGATCCCTAAACCTGTCTGTGTAGGAAGAGAACTCTGGGAAAAGTAATCCAGTATCTCTACCTTGAATTACACCTGACTCTTCAGAGAAAGACCCAGAGTGGGAGCTAAATTTCTGACTTGAGAACCAACAGGGAACAGGGCTAAAAAAATCAGCCTAATGCTGGCACTTCTAGGAACCTGCCCCACTGCACTAATTCTCAGGCCCATTCATAAGACCAGGTACCTCCTACCTTCAAGGTAAGTTTCGCAAAAGCTTTTTGTTTTTGTTTTTTTAAAGGAGCGACTGAGTTTATATTCCACATGTGGGATATAAACAATATAAACCTAGAAGCAACAAATGAACTGGACAAACAAACAGAGACTCATAGACATGGACTATAGACGAGCAGTTACCAGAGGGTAGGAGGGAGGAGGGAGGGGGAAGGTGGAGAGGTAAAGGAGATCAAATATGTGGTGACAGAAATCTAACTATGGGAGGTAAATACCGAGTGTAAACATGTATATGCCTTACTGTTAAAGTGTACAGCTGAAACTTACTGGATTTTGTTAACTAACATCACCATAAAAGAATAAATTTAAATACATACATACATACATACATACATACATACATACATACATACATGAATAAATAAATAAGCAAGCAACTGAGCCAGAAAAGTCATAAACACTCTAAGCTTGGGAAACTCCCTTAGAAAGAGTACAAAAGTGACATAATTAGGCACAGAGCAGGGGGCTAGAGTCAATGGCTATTTCAGTCAAAGGGAAATTAGTCATCTTCAGGTCTCGGGTCTGAACTATAATTCCAATGGTAACCAATCTTGGCTTTCTCCAGACAAGGTTTTAAGAAAGACTAAAATTCAAACCCCCCTCCTTCACCATAAGGAAGTCTGGAAGCATAAAGCACAAAATGGAATTTTCATTAAAGTTTTAATATAAGCCTTAGGTTCCTTTGTCTTTCAACTGACTGACAGAACAGTGTAACAGGACCTCGAATGGAGGCAACCTGGCAGCCCATTCTGGCTGTCATTCCCAATGTGTAACCTTGGGCAAGTAGCTTCCTATCCTTAGCTTCTTTCCTTAGCTGCAAAATGAACGAAGGGCTTGAACTACAGGAACTCAAAAGGGCCTCTGATCTCTAACATTTTTCTGTCATAAGTTCTGCATACCTAAAAATGCAGCAATTAGACTATAAATGAGCCTTGATAATAAGCTCCCTGGGGAGCAGAAACCATACCTGATATTTCTCACATATCTCACAGTCCCTAGTATGATGCTAGACCCGGAGTAATTGCATAATAAATGTTAAGTGGTATAGATTCACCACACAGGGCATGCCTTATCATAAGCTTTTTGCATGCTAGGCAGTTCTCTTCAAATCTCTCTCCTACAACTTTTCAAATATGTCAGATTTTACCATTCCTGAGTTTTTAATAAAAAGAGGCATTGCACAAGAAAACAAAGCTCCTTGTCACTTCAAGTGACAATAATTAAACACCTAGGTGCCAGGGGCTTTGCTCTATACTGGAAAAGGAACTCTCCAGGCCTACTGCTGGCATCCGTCCTACAAGCTGTATGAGTCAGGATGAGTGGGAACCTAGCCTTGGTGTGAGGCCCACTAAGTTACTATTATTGAAGAATTCATGAATCTTACATCTTAGATCTCAGATCTCTCCCAATAGACTAGCAACTAACTAGCATGCAATGGGATGAGCACCTTACTAGTAATCACCTACCCAAAGGCTTTGGGAATACAGAGGAGGAAATATGTGCATGCGCGCACGCGTACACACACATGCTTGCAAGGGCCCGTTTAGGCTCAGAACACATTTAATCCAGTCTTCTATACTAGTGTTTCCTAATCCTCATTGCTCATTTGAATCACTTAAAGAGCTTTAAAAAATACTGATGTCCAGGCCCCAGCCCAAACAACTATATAAAAATAGGGTGAAGGAGACAAGTATTGGTGTTTTTTAAATGATTCTTTAGTGACTGCACGGTGCAGCCAGGGTTGAGGACTCCCGGCCTCTACCTTCTCCATCTCCACTTCTAGTCCCAAACTTGGTGACAGGTGCAGCAGACAACTCAGAGGCTTGCAAGTGCCACACAAATTCCCTTTTGGTAACTCATCAGACAATTCTCTGAGCCATTAAGGTAAGTCAGCCAATGCCAAAACATTTTTGGCAAACCAAAATTTAAACAAAAAGGGGCTTCCTTAACCCTCGGTTAGAGAAGTCAATTAGGATGTCCAGCCTATGCCCCAACCATTCCATTTGTTGGACGCTTACCTGGCCTGAGATCTCATCCTATTTTAGGAAGCTTCTCTACTCTTAAATTGATATTTAATCTCTCCTTTCTCAACTGCCCTACTCTGTGTCTCACACTGATGTTTCCTTACAGCTGTGAGTGCTCTCCACTCCCTCTGTAGTTCAGCGCCCTGCCAGTCCTGCCCCCTGCATGCACTCTGCCTCTTTCCAATTCACTTCTCTTCTACTTATCCCCTCCACTTTCAGCTGAACCTCCTGGTCAGGAGTAGCTGCCTCATTCCAGCAGTCCTCTCTCCATGCCCCCTGCCCTGCCCCCACCAGCCACACAGGCAGCAAGGCTCCTGTAAGCACAGCCTACCAAACACATGTTTTCTCAGTTGCCAAATCTTCTTCCGTGAGTTGGCTTCCTTCATCCACCAAATCTCTTCTATGGAAACTTTTCTCCCAGGTTCTCGATCATCTGTTTTCTTTTGTTAATTTTTTTTCTTAATTACTGAAGAAATGTGTACTACACCAAATCCAAATGATACAGAAATGTGTTAAGTAAAAACTGAGAGTGTCCACTTCCTCTAATCACTCAGGAGTAAGCATTATATGGTATACAGTTGACCCCTGAACAACCCCCCACACAGTTGAAAATCGACATATACCTTTTGATTCCCCCAAAACTCAGTCATCCCTCAGTATCCACAGGGGGATTGGTTCCAGGACCACCACGCAGATACCAAAATCTGTGGATGCTTAAGTCCCTTATATAAAATGGCGTGTATGTCGACTGTAATTGAAAAATTAAAAAATATATATATTTTATAAAATGGCATAGAACAATGTATGCAGTTGGCACTTCATATTCACTGATTCCCAGCCGCAGATCAAAAACAGTATTTTTGATCCGTGGTTGGTTAAATCCATGGATGCAAAACCCCAAGATACGGAGGACTGACTGTATATTTACTGAAAAAAAATCTGCACATGAGTAGACATGCACAGTTCACACTGTGTTGTGCAAGGGTCTACTGTATATTCTTCTAGATTTTTACAATGTGCTCATAAACATGCTCATATAAAAGAGTTTGTTTTCTTAAAATAGGTTTCTATCATACATATTGTTCTTGTTTTTTTTTTTTAATTTCAACAATATATTGTGAATATCTTACAAAGTGAATACAGAGATTAGCCTCCTTTGTAAAAGCTGCACAATATTCTGCTGGCCAGATTTATCATTCTGCTACTGGTTGGCTGTTTCCCAGCATTCCATTTACCAACACTGATGTCATAAACTTCCTTGCACTCAATTCTTCACACACGAATATTTCCAGGGTAACTATTTAGAAGTGGATAGGTGGCTACAGACCCAGTCTGTACTCGCCAATTCCAATTGTCTTTCCTGTAGTCTTCCTTGGTCTCAACCTCTCTGCATCATATGACACAGAGGACGAGCCCCTGTTTCCCAAAACTCCTTCTTCACTTGGGTCTCCTTCCACTTCCTGAATGACTGCATCACTCAGTCTTTTTTTTCTGGCCCAACAAAGTAGACATTCCACAGAATACTTTTTTCTTTCTCCTTCCTAGACTGCATGATGTTCTCATCTCATCCTCTATCTTTTCTAAACAAATGCCTCCTGAATCAACATTTCTAGCCCTAACCACATCTCAACTGCCTGCTGGACATTCCAGCCTTAATGTCTCAAACATCTGAAACTCAACAAATCCCAAAATGAACTCATGACCTTTTCCTGTAAGCCTCAGTTTCTTCATCTGAAAAAAATAAAGGGACTGGACTAGACTCAATTTTTTTTTAATTAGGAGTCTAGTATGCATTAGATACTGTAGAAAAATTAATAAAAACACAGACCTTACATTCAAGGAACACACGATATAAGGAGTGGGAAAGGTACACGAACAATTCTCTAAAGGGTTTATCTACTTGCCAGACCTAGCCTATCAACTCTAAGTGATTGATAGTAGCTGCCTAAAATGCTATGCTAAGAAATATCTGAACCTACATGGAGACTTATTGGGAAAGCATGCCTATGATTGATTAGCAAAGTTGTCCCAGGACAGCATGAGGTACAGTAAGTCCTCACTTAATGTTATGGATAGATCCTTGGAACTGCAGTTAAACAACATATAAGGAAACCAACGTTACCCTAGGCTAATTGATATAAACGAGAGTTAAGTTCCTATGACATCTCATTACTGTTATAACAAACGGCATTGAACAAAATGATATTATTCAAGGACCTGTTGTATATGCATAAGTTGTAAGGCAATAGGTAACTATCAAAGGATTTTGAGCAAAGGAATAGCATAGCCCAACATATGTTTTACTTGTATCATTCTAACAGTTGTATAAAGGGTGGAAAGAGCGTGAAGAGAAGCTGCTGTAATAAGCCAGATGATGATGATGACGACGATGATGACAGCGACGACAATGATAAACGACCAATGAATTAGGGGACAAGAATCATAGAAGAAAAGAAAGAAACAGATAGAAAACATAATGAATCACAGAATCAAGATGACTCAGACTGTGATGATGGGAGGAAAAGAGTGGAATAGAAATGTGTCAGGGTTTCAAAGGATTTAACTTGAGTCGCTAGATGGACTGCAGTGTCATTAACTAAGACAGCAGCACTGAGAGAAGAGTATCATTGTTTTTCATTTCAAATCTTCCAATCACTTTACTTGGGATGCATGGCTTTCGAGCACCCTTGAGTACACTTGAAGGGAAAAAGCATGATATGCATTGCTTGATGGCCTCAGCATGTATGTAATACATAAACCTAGTATTCTTCCCTTTTGCTGCATCACTAAAGAAATACCCATGAACATCTGATCCCTGAAACAATGGGCTAATAAATATCTGAATGTTCATGCTCTCAAAAGATGACTCTTCCCATTTAGATAGAACTCACTGTCCACGTGCCTTATTTCTCTTGATGCTCATGCTTACCTTATGAATCAGGAAGGGCAAAGGTCACCCCTATCTTACAGATGATAACGGCCATCACTCATATTTACTAACCACTCTCTATGCACCAGACACTGTTCTAAATACTTTACTTTATTAGCGCCAATTTATAGAGAAGAAAACAGGCCCAGAGATGTCAATTAACTTGCCCAAGGCCACATAGCTAGAAAGCAACAGAGCTGGGATTTGAACCTGGTCGGTCTGGCTACAGAGCCTGCATTCCTAGCTACTACATTATATGTCTTATCGTATAAGAAAATTGAGGCTCCTGACTAGCCAAAACTACTAGGTTCTGCCAACCAGTCAGTGATGAACCCTATAACCAAGGCCCAGGTCTAGCTGACACTTAATCCAGTGCTCTTTCCATTACTCTTCATTGTTTACCAAGATGAATTGGCCTCTCCCTCACTGGGATGGTAGATTATTTTGATTTTTTTTTCCCCTCTTTGGCCTTTGTCACTTCTGCTAGACAAAGTTTCTGGGTTCTGATGTGGGTCCCTTGCCCGACGCCTCATACAATACTTTTCACTAGGATCAGATGCAGACCTCTACTTGGAGGAAGGAAGTGATGACTTCAGTTATATCCCAAGTTAAATGGGTCCCATTTCCAAACAGCCGTTATCTCATGGCAGAACACACTGGGTTCTACACATAGGCTCATTGAGCACACGTTTCCCTGGACTACCTGCCCAAGGCAAAGAGCCAGCAACCGGGGTATTAGGGCTAGGCTCCTCTGCGGAAGAGAGGAAGCAAGGGCAGAAAAACACATTGAAAAAGCAGCTGCTATAACAATCAGGTAGAGAGGTAGCCTGCAGTCATAAGAGCACTTACAAGGCTACAACAGACAATGATGTTCAAAAAACACAAGATTTCTGTTTCTCTACCAGTGGGCAAGAATGAAAGTCCAGGTCCTTTTATGCTGGAATGGTTAGGGGTGGAAAGAGACCATGTGTGGTATTATAGAAAGACAGTGAACAGGTAGTCAGGAGACCCAGCTCTGCTTCGATTTAGCTGTATGACTTTAGGCAAGTTTCTTCACCTCTCTGGGTCTCAGTTTGTCCATCTGAAAAAATGAGGGAGAAGTCAAACTAGATAGTCTCTGAGGTTTCTTTCAGCTCTGACCTGGCATCACTCTGCTATTTCAACAATCTAAGGTAGTATTGCTAGAATACTTTATCCACTATCTATAGTTAACCAAAGCTGGAGTAGGCTAGAACCAAGGGAAAGAATTAGATAAAACAAAAATGACCTTCGTGGAAGGCTGCAAACGAGGTAATGTACAGGCACTATACAAAGTGCAGTGCCTGGAGCATAATATATCCTCAAAAATGTTACAAGTATTTTTATCACTCCTACTCCTAACTTTTCAGAGAGTGTACAGATATAAACAAAAAGTATAGTGAACTCTTCCTCCTAAATTTCACTCTTCTCTGCCCATCTGACCCTGTTCTGGTTTAACAGTGTTAAAAAGATCTGAGGGGAACCCTGAATGCACAGTGGCACCAATTGTCCTTAACGTCAATGGACAGTTATGACTGGAAAACGAGAACCCAATCCCAAGGTAAAGTAACGAGCAAATAAGTGTGAGAAGCCAGAATTAATCCTCAGTTTGCTGCAACTGACCATGGAAAAGAGTGATTAAAAAAAAAAAAATAGGTGTGGACCATGGTGTACTTTGCAAATTGTTTTTCAGGACAGACCCAAGCAGGGAGTAAGAAATTTAGGAAGATGATCCTAGCCTGGTTTCCACATGTGTCCATCTGAGCAAACAGTACCAGCTGGGATGTGTGGTCAAATATCACATAACTAGTGAGGAGCCCCTGTGTCTCAGCAGGCTTCGCATTTTTCACCACAAATCTAATGCAGCCTTAGCCTAAAGGTCACTCCTGACTTCCTGTGCCCAAGACAGCACCCCCTGAGAGACCTGCCCAGGGAGGACAGCCACAGGGCTGGGGGTCAATCCATTCTCTTCACTCAATGGCCAGACACTCCACAGACAAACTTGACCTTGGCTTGGTGCTAGCTTGCACGGCTATCCTGAGGAGAGCTGAACTGGATAGTCCAGTGAGCTGCCGTGCAGCAGAATGGAAATCTAAAGATAAATGCATTCCCTTTCCTCAGGGTGCCCTAATATTCCTTTTGGGATTGGGAGCCCTGGGAAATAGGGAGAAAGGCCCACGTGAAGCAGCAGCCTGCAGTGGCAGGAGTTTGAGGGGCTGGATATAAAAGTGCTGAAGATAATAAGGTACATATGCACATGACCCTCAGGCACATTCCTGTAGGGTGCAGAGAACAAAGTACAGTGGCAGGCCTCTACACGCTCAAGTGCCTGGGACTTAAAAAAGGAAACTTAACAAATGCAAACCAACCGACAAGCAACAGTGGTGATACGAAGAGGACCCTTTGTTACAACCTCCCCTAGGTCTTGGAACAAATGACCTTCCACAGCTAATTTCTAAAAATTGTTTCTTTGGGTTACTATTTGTTGTAGAAATGCCCTCTAAGCCAGCTCTCCTGGGGAACCAGGATAATTATAGAAAACATGACCTTAGCCTTATTTCTCTCAACTCTAAGACTAAGGAACTGTCTATTTACCCACAATGCTTGAGAATATGCATGGAAGCCTTCCAGTGGCACTGGTGGGGTGAGGTAGTAAAGTCACGTGACCAAGTCTTCAGCCTTACAAGGCTGTACATAAAGGGGGCCTTCCTCTACTGACTGGTGGCTTAGGCCCCAGAGCAAAGTCAGTTCTGAAAAGGAGTAGGTGGTCTTGAAAATGAGAGAAGTTTACCATATCCTAGAGACATAGGAAGAATTGTCTGAGTTTCTTTTCTCTGTCCATTTGTAGATGTATAAGGCAAGGAACAATGAAAATCTACTCCCCTGAGCAGCACATTTTCCACCAAACTGTGCTTCTCCTTCAGTGAAGATATCGGTGTACTTTAAACCTGCCTTTCTCCTAGGAGCTCTGGAAGCAGCTCTTCCTCTTCCAATAATTACCTAACCCTGGTAAACAGGTGGCACTTGAGAACGATGCACTCCCCTCAATCAAAAGAAATAGAATGAAAAAGTGAAAAATTTTCATTTGCCCACCCACCCCAAACCACTCCTTTCATATTTCTGTCATGTACTCACTGGTTTCCTAGGCTACCATCTCAAGATAGCTTGTACCATCGAGCCAGCCCATTGATGAAGAGCAGCAATAATTAAGCCCAGAGGTCTCTGGAAAGCCAAGCTTCCCACCAGTGAGAGCAGAGCCATCCTCTAAATTCTTCAGAAAGAATGGGTGATTTAAGGTAACTTTCCAATTAACCACAAAACTTTCCTTAGGCCTCAAATAGCCAAGCACTTCTTCCCCACAGAGATTATGTGAGTAACAGCTTCATGAAACCAATATTTTTGCCTGCTGCATGAAACAAAGATGCCAGGGGGGCTCTTCTTGGGTGAACTTCTTAAAGATGCCTTCCTATATCTAATCTCTATTATCTTATCCCAACATCAAAAACCCAAACTTGAAAAAGCAGCCACTACCATCATAATGATGATGCTCATCATCGTCATCAGAACTAAAACTTATTATGTTTACTACGTGCCATATACTATCTTAAGTGCTTTATTAGTATTTTCTAACCCTCACAACAGCCCTGCAGGGTATATATGATTATTATTCCATTTCACAAATATGGAAACCTAGGCTCAGAAAGGTTAAGTAAGTTGTGCAGGGTTACACAGCTAGTGGTAGGATCTGAACCCAGGCCTTTACCACCCTAGAGTCTGTACTCTTATCCAGTGTGCCACTGCCACCTTGAAATATATAGCAGCAATACTACTACTATGGAAAACTGCTAACACTTGTTACATGCTCACAGTGAGCCAGACCTTCTGTTACATACTTATTTAAATTATTTCATTTAATCCTCACAACAACCCTATTAGGTAGGTCCTATAATTATTCCCATTTTAAAGATGAGTGAAACTGAAGTTCGGAGCTGTTAAGTAACATGCCTAAGGTCATACAGTGATGAAGCTCAAATACAAACTCAGGAAATATACCCCAAAAGCTCAATCCACTAAGCTGAACTTGCACTAGGAGAAGAGGCATTTCTACTGCCCCATTTAGGCTTCCTGCTGTGTCTCAATCCAACTCTACAGGGTCACAGCGAGAATTTGGCAAGTGAACGCCAATGAAGAAGCCTGTCTAGCCCTTCTGTGTACATGCCAGGAACTTAGATCTGATTCATCTAGAAAGAGGATCAAGACTCTAAAAGTCTCTCATCACTTCCATTTTCCCTCAACCTGATTTCTGAAGAAAGCCCCTCATATCCAGCGGCCTCTCCTAATGCTCTGCCTAGAACATCTAATAAGTGTTTACCCAGGGCTCCCAGAGCCATAGTTAAGGGCCTTAATGTGCAATCCAGCTCTGCGCCTTATTTAATCAGCACCTGAATGAAATGTCTATTTGCTAGCAACAGCCAGAGCACAGTCAGCCAGAGTCTTTCTGCAAACACAGCTGGTCGACTGGCAAAGGCGATTCAATTTACAAGCAAAATACACTCTGAGTTTATGCCACCACTAATGTATGATGGAAATAGTGAAACTGAAGGCATCGGGATGGAATTAGAATGGGCTCATGCTTCTTTTCTCCTCCAGATAATCTTGATTCTCCCTCTTCTACCCACCTAAATGCCTGCCCACAGGGAATAGCTTGAACTGTTTCTGCCAAACAGGCCAGCCCACTCTAACCTCCTGGCTCCTGCCATCCATTCCCTTCCTTCAGAACCACCTGGCCCAAGACAAGACTCGATACAATCTTCTTCCCTCTCTCATTTCCTCCAACAGTTACTGGAAAGGAACCAGAGCCAACCTAGAGATTTTCCAAACCCTCCCCTTCAGGATCTCAGGCTGGCAACAGGTCAAAGTCTCCTGACACACCATGAACTGCCAGATGTGTAAGCCATGCCCTGTTTAGTAGGCAGAGATCTGAGTAAACAAAGAGGACTGCTGGTGCCTAGAAGAGGAGGAGTCCTCTCCAAGCCTTTGGATTTAACCACTGCACCTAAGCACCTTAGAGGCAGACTTATCCTGGAGGGTCAGCAAGTAGGGTAGCAAGACACTGATAACCCCAGTTCTCTGGGTGGGGCAGGGTGGGAAAGAGGCCAAAAATTGGGCAAGGAATATGTGAAAGGCCACTGCTTTAAAACACTGGGACACACTCCACCAAATGGAGACCAAGTTAGGGAAACAGGTCCTTTTTTACAACCCATCCTCTTCCCCCATGCCCAGTTGAGTCTATGAGCCAAACACACTTCAGTATGAACCTCTTACATGGAACTGCTTTCTTCCTTGTTCCCTCATGGATATCACCTCCTGTGATGCCATAGGCATTTTAAATTATAGAAGGGATTGTTTTAGAGCTTGGAGTACTCTAGAAGAAGGCAAGCTTGGGTGGGGTAGGTGAGGGGAGAGACTTGGAAGCACGGAAGAAAAGGAAAAAAGATAGGATAGCATCACATTTCGTCAGTTCTTCTGTGGACCTTAGTGGGGTAGCGACCATCCTATGAACCACTAAAAATCATCTTCTGGTTGCAGGTAGGAAGTCTGCTATCTCATTTTCTATATTTAGTGTCCGATCACTCTCATCAATGTTCTTTGTGTCTGTCCTTGACAGTGTGGGCCCTCCTTGGGACAACACAGAGAACAGCATCTCACAAGCCCCCTATCAGGGATTCATGGGCAACTGCAGTTTTCTTAACAACAGCCCAGAAATGACAAGGCATTCCTACAGTTTTACTTGGCTTGCCAAGGGAAAAGAATAAGATGAAATCTGCCCCTGATAATATTATGCAAATGACTCCGAGTTACAGTTGAGATGCTTTCCTGTGAAAGAGGAAGTAACTCTGTGCTTTTGCACATTTCATTTCGTATGCCTTAAATTTCTTTCCTTCCTGTAACATATAATGAACTACTACTCATTCGTTCACACATGTTCATTGAACATCTACTATAAGCCAGGCTCTTTTGGAGGCACTAGAATAGAAAACAAGACAAGCAAGGGTCCCGGCTCTCAGGGAACTAAGGTATCTCCTTCGTGACCCAGCTGAAATGTTACCTCCTTTAGGAAGCTTTTCTTAATTGCACTAGAAATAAAAGACCCTCTGTCCTCTATGCTTGTTTCAAATGTTACTGTACATGTCATGTTGCAATTTAGTTAACCTCTTTTCTTGCCTGTCTCATCTAAACTGTGAGCAACGGAAGGCAAAGAATGTTTCTTATTTATCTTTGACTCTCCAGTGCCTGTCACAGTGTTTGACACATAATAGCATTGGATAACCGCCTGCTGAATGGATTTAAGAATGAATGAATTCCCAAGAGCATTTAAAGCAAGGTCCTGCAAACAGAGTTGTTAGCATGCAATAACTATGTGTCAATATTTCCTTTTATTAGTTCCTGAAGATCTTAGAAGCTAGAAGGAAGGGAGTGGGATGTAGAAGGACTGGAAGGTGATTTAAAAAAAAAAAAAACCTAGCTCAAACACAACATTGACACAACTCCCAGTCATCAAACAAGTCACCAGATCTTTAAAGCCAACTCACAATAACTTGGGGCCTTCAACCTCTAATTTCAGCCACATTATTTTACACCTACATAAATACTGAGGTGCTACCAGAAGACTAAATGCCCTGTCCACAGGGCAGTCATGCCAGACAGGATGAACATTTGAACTAACTTCCCACCTAAAACTTTAGCCAATAGATAATGCCTCTCAAAGTAGGGTCCAAGGCTCACTGGCATCAGAATTATTTGGGAGCTTGTAATAAATGCAAATCCCCCTCCTTGCCCTATACCTACTCAGACCTTGTGTAGAGAGCGAGGCACCTGCATTATAACAAGCTTCCAAGGGAATTTTTCACAAAAAAAGTTTGGAAAACACTGCTCTCCGCATCCATAGACTCTTTATGTCCACAGTTATTGGCAGAAGAAGAATACCTGAGACAAGATACTCTCAATTTAACAAAAGATATGTGTTAATTAACATGATGTGGGGGATCCTGTCACACAATGTGTACATATATCAAACCATCATGTGTACCCTTTAAATATCTCACAATTTCCTTTGTTAATTATACTTCAGTAAAGCTGAAAAAAAATAAAAATAAAAAAGATAAGAAAGACCGGGAGAAGTTGAAAAACTTGGCTCTCCTTATAGAGGGTATTTCAATGAGGCATGATGGCAATAAGCTACCCATTGAAAAATACTTAGAGGGAGAAAAATGGAAAGTGAGTCACTAGCTAATAACACTAAGAAATTTTTTATATGCTATTTAAAAAGGAAAAAAAGAAAGTAGGCCTGTCCAGATGTCTACCAGGAGATTAAGACCATGATCCAACAGCATAATTTCCTCACTGGGATGAAAGGGAGCAGATACTTTGGGCAGAGAACAGGCTGCAGTTCTAATGACCAGCTCTTCGTGGTAGAAATTCAACAAAAAAGATGTCTGAGCTGGAGCTAAAACCACCTCTCTCCTCTGATTATTTCAAAAAACAGACAAGGGATTCTCCTAATGGGCACAAGAGACATAGGAACTGTGTTCACGAGACCTCAAGGGAACACAGACAGGGCTACCAAAGGGAAAAGAAAAAAGGGGGAAAAAAAGTGGGCTCTGTCAGTCAGTCCGTCAGCATTATCCAGGCACATATTAAACAATTAATGTGCATGCATGGTATTGTATTAAGCTCTGCCGGGAATTACAAAGAAAAAAGAACTACTCCTTTCTGGTTAAAAAAAAAAAAAAAAAAATTCCTCTATTGGGAAGCTTCGCCGGGAATTACAAAAAAAAAAGAACTACTCCTTTCTGGTTAAAAAAAAAAAAAAAAAAGTACTCCTGCTAATGGGGGAGACTGAACAAACGCTAAAGTAAGCAACCCAGCCAAACTCTTACCGAATTATCTACATGTATACAAAGGTATACTTTAAAGAGCCAAATAGTCTGAGGAATGTTCGGAGGATTGGGAAAAGAGGACAAAAGGTGTCACTAGAATGACTGGAATAACTGGAGTTGGGTCAAGGTCATCTGGAAAGTTTCACAGAGAAGAATCTTCAGAGGAGTACCTACAGAGGGGAGGGACACATGACAAATCCCACAAAGACAGTGACGAAGGTGGCACATTTATGGCAAAGGGACAAAAATCTAGAGACCCTCTGAATCGTCCCGTGAGTAGGAGCTAGCAACATACTGTTACTTAAAAGCAAGCCCCATCCTGGGTCGTACTAATAGGTGCATGGCGAGAAAAAGCTGGCAAGTACATCTTTCCTCTCTGCGGGGTGTGGACAGGGCCTCTGGTAATAGTCACAGTGTCCAATTTCATAGGCTGTGCATTAGAAGGGTATACAGGCATGGGCGAGGATCCAGAGAAAAGCAACAGAAATGATTAGAGGAATGGATTGTAATGGCTATCAAGAAAGGTGAAAAGGAGTTAAGGTTTGTCAGTTTCTGAGTCAGAGGTAAAAAATATATTGGTCATCTGCCAGGTTTGATCAGCTTTGTCCAGCTTCACTAGTGTTGAAGTGTGTTTAAGTAACCATATACTTATTCAGAGGATTAAAATGTTTTCTTTCCATGTGTCCTGTTTCATTGAGAAGATGGAGATAGGAAAAAGTTAAATAATTTGCCCGGTTCCCTAGCAAGCCATGAGCTAAATTAACATTGTAAATATTAAATCCCAGGGCTGTGTGTGGGTTGTTTAATCTACCAGTCCACGCCACTTCTCTTTACAATGGATGCCCCCAAAAGACTGTAACAATGAAAGCTGGAAAAATTCTCTGCAAACTTCCTTGAGAGGAAAAATAAAATAAACTAAAAAGGAATGTCATGCCTCACTGCTGAGGTCCATATAAACATCGTCCCCTTGTGTCTCCCTAGACTGATGACACAGGAACATAGTCCATATGATAAGCTGTTAGCAGATGGCTGGATCCCTCATTGTACCCATTACCCACCAACATCACTTCCAAGCAAGAGTCATTACTAGTGCTCCAGACAACAGATGGGGATGAGGAGGTATGGCTGGTCTGAAGTCAAGGAGGGTGGAGAGACACAAAAAGCCTACTTCTTAAACTCATCAGGCTTTCTCTACAACAAATCCATCACAGAGCAAATGGAACATACTGGTGTATGTTCAGTTAGTTCCAAAAGCTGTCAAAAAAAGTTCAGGACTGTTTTGAATATGTGCCATTCTACACTTTCAGCAAGGGGGGAGAAAATAAGAAAATCAAACAGTGACCGAAAAGCACGTAAACCATATCTGGTGAAAAATCAGACTTCCAATATATTGTAAAGAAGGCAGAAAATCAAATAGCATATGGCAACCCTAAAAAAAGAATGGGACTCACTCAGTATTACTGACTAAAAACCAGTGGCTTGGGGCTCTCGGGATGATAACATCAATTATTATTTGCCAAATGTCCAGATTAAATCCAGCCGGCCTTATGCGCATATGACATCAAGGGTTAAATGGCATATGTTATGCCTTACTAAGTTCAGTGCCCAATCAGGAGTTGCTGACACAGACACATACAAAAACATCAGGAACTAGACAATTAGACAAGATATTTAAAATGGGATCTTTTTGTTAAGTTTCTAAGACAGAGACAATATATTAACTGCATACAAGGGAGGTAAACGGCCACTATTTTAAGACCACCAGTTTTACAGATAAAATCAGTCAAATTATCTGGCAATTTAACTCTTTTGCTGAGAAGCATAGATTTTAGTACTTCAATAGCTATGAGAATCTCTTCCTACTTAAGCCCCAATTCCCACTGTGGCAGCAAAGTTCTTAAGCCACGCCTGCTAACTTGGCTGGGTGATTTTTGGTAAACAGTATAATCAGTCAGTAAATTCATTTCCTGTCACCCACACCTGCCAAAATAATATCCACAAGGGGACTAGCCATGCTTGAAGAAATACTTATTGGTATAAATGGTAAACACCATTGATATTCTGCAAGGAGCTTAATGATGGTATGCTAATCTTGGTGATTACTGATCCCGAGAACCTTCAGCACCTCCGGCTTGAAATTAGGTGTGAAATGGTGCTGCTTAAATCATACAAACCTCTA
>NW_006440619.1:94361-98649 GCF_000325575.1 Pteropus alecto | reverse complement strand
AATATTAATCAAGAACAAAACTCAGAAACAAAAGCTGCCTTTCCTTATGCTTCTAAAGCTGGCAGCATGGCTGTGATGAGGGTCTGTGTTAACAAGGAAGATCCTGGGATTAAATATTTTAAGGACTGAAAATGGGAAGATGAGGAGACTAACCAATTTCCCCCTCCAACTCTTCTATTTCCTGGCCTAAGCAATACTGTCCTTGTTACAGACAAATATACACTGACTCTGAGGAACAAGGCCTTTCTATAAAGCCAAAATTAAGTCATCCTGTTGCGAGACACACATCAAAAATGTTTCTGTTAAGCTATCCCTTTCATTTCAGCTAATGTCTCCCTTCCCTTATTAGGACCTCTGAACTCCATACAATTTACTGCCATAATGCAGCCTAATTCAGCTAATTCACTTGCTGAGGCATTTCTTTGTATTCGACTTCTCCCCTTTGGAATATACACAGTCACAGGAAACATTTTAACATCAGCTTCTCCAGCCCCAAGCTAATTTATCATAACCCTAAATAACATAATGCATGTGAAAGTACCTTATAATAAACAGTATAGTGCTAGATAAATGTTAAGGTATTATTAACCATACTTACTATCATTAGTCATTGCTGCAACCAAGTCAGAAAACTGTCTCCAACCATCTGTTGTAATTTTTTTTAAATACTCGTACCTTTTTTAAAATCCATACATTACTGCATCCCAAGAGGAGCCATAGGTAGGGTCTGGAATATTGGACTCGTCAGGCTAGTTCCCCCAGTAAACCAGAAGTTACTATTTAAATGATACAGAGCAGTGTGACTTAGGAGTTAAGTGTAAGGGAGTCTAATACTGGGTGGGCTCAAGAATCCCTCAGCATGACTCTGTTCAGAGTTTGAGCTAAGCACAGAACAATGGAAAATGCACAGGTGACAGGAATCAGTCCATAGTGCCCGAAACATCCCCCACTCTGTAGGAGTGAGTCCTAAGTGCCATCATCATCTACACATGTGCCCAAGGGTGACCTGGTCAGGTTGACTTTACTGGGGAAACGGAGTAAAAGATGAACAAGGATGAAAAGATGAACAAAGCCACCTGACCTTGGCAGAGAAGAAACTAGTTTCCTTTTTCTGGCTGAGGAGGCCAAAAGCATTTCTAGAATAGCTCTCTGTTGCATCCCAGCCACTGCTTATGAAGAAAAGAATCAATCACAGAACGTAAGACAGTCAAGAGCTAGGAATTCAACTCTGCCTCGTTTTGCAGATGAGCAAACTGAGGCCCAGGAAGAATACTTTCCCCAAAGTCACACAACTAATTAATGCCAGAACTAAGTCTCCAGATTCTTCTAAAAGCCTCTAAAAACCTTTCCACTAAAAAACCATGGTGCTGCCAGGTTTGACATAATCACACCAGCAGCAGCCCCAGTAAGGCTGAATTTAGTCCTTTGTCGATCTTCTAGATAAATGATTGCCAGAGGCCTCAAGACCCCTCTGTGGAAAAGGCACCCTCTGACCCTTACCACCTGCCATCCAAAAAAAGCACTCCTGTCCCCAGAGCCTCACACAGCAGTGGATGAGATGTGTTGTTTCCTCTCATTACAAAAAGCCTATTCATAAAAAAGAAAGAGGACTGGCTCAAATTTACACTGAAAGTCTAGCTGGGAGAGCCCTGGGCTTCCTGTGAATGGCATCACTTCCCAAGAAGCCCTTCCTTTAAAAAAAAATGCTGCCCCTCCAGCCCTGCTCCATGCTGAGAGCCACCCAATCAATAACAGCCTCTATTCCAAAGCTACCCACACCTCCTTGCCACATCTGCAAAATGGGAAGGGCTTGAGGCTATTCACATTTTATGGACTGGGAAACTAAGGCCAAAAACCTGCAATCAAAGGAGTTCCTAGAACACAGAGCCAGCAAGCATTCGAGCCACAAGTAGGCAGCACCATGCTGATCAGCACCCTCCCCACAGAGACTACCCTGCCATTCCACTGACAGCTTGCAACCCCAAAGAAGATGGGTTAGATTTCCAACCCAGATGATAATTCACCTTTTGGCTGCAGGCAAGTGACCTCCCCATCCCTGGGCCCCAACCAGGCCTGTAAAATGGAGATAATAATCTTAACCTCCTGTCCCACAGAAGGCTACCACAAGTCTCCTGAGAATAACCTTCTACAAATACAAAAGCAATAAAGATGCTAATCTAATGACAGGTTTCAAAAGTGTCCCTGAGTAAAACACACCAGGTTGTCCACAACCTGAAATTTTTAAAAAGTTTTTCTTTTTCTCTTCCTCCTCCACCTCCATGATTTGATAGTTTTAGAACATCTGTCCACACAGGCCGAGTACAGAAAGACAGTCACACTCCTGGTCCTCACCCAGATTATTTTTATGTATCTAGCAACTTTCCGTTTCAATCCCATTTTTTTTTTTCTTAGCACCACTAACGGAGGTAAATAAATCAGCCCTCTGAGCACCCCTGGACAATGACCACGGAAGATCGAATAAGAGTGATAAGTTAGAGAGAGATGCATAAAAATAAATACCCTCGCACCAAGGACAGACAGCACCAGCCCAAAGTTAACCAGTGCACTTAGTAGGAGCTTGGTGCTGCTCCAACCCTCAGAATTCAAAGGCAGACCTCGCCCTAACAGCGTAAACTCCGAAATCAAAGAATAATTAAGAGAAACTCGTGAAAGTACTTCCCCAAAGTACCATGGTGGAGACGAGGAATCTTATGTGACCACCTCCAGGAAAGAATGTCACCAGGCCTCCGGGGAAATTAACCGTGGCAAAGGGCCTGGAGGCTAAACCACAGTCCCCAGATGTGATTCAGATAGGGCACCTGGATGGGGCCGGACTTCCTGCTGGTGAAAGGCTAGAGCAGGGCTGAGAGGGGAAGGGCTGCCAGCCTGAGCACCAGTCTTTCCTAGGGCTCAGGTACTGTGTTCCCCCCCTCCACTGTGAGGCAGAGGCACTGTGCAAAGGTGAAAGAAAGCCAAATCTGAGATTTGCACAGAAAGAGCTACTCATTGGAAAGTCATTTTTAAGGGTCCCGCTTCCCGCAGAGATGAGGTGCTCTACTCTGCAAAATGTCCTGAGCACACAAATAACTCTTATCACTGAGGCGGCCGAGGAAAATGTCAACAGACTCACATGCATCATGGTGACCAGGTGACAGGGGTTGAGCAGGTAGATGACGGTCTTGGTGGCGAACTTAAAGCCCACCTCCACCCCGAAGGTCAGGCACAGGGCTACTAAGAGCAGATTCTTGCTCAGGCTCTCCTTGCCTTCCTCTGGCCGCTGGGTCACCTGCTCTGGCTGGCAGCCATGGCCACCCCTACCGTCCTCCTTCGTCTGCCTCACGATGTGCCGCAGGGCCACCAGGATCTCCAACAGGGCCAGGGTCAGGACCACCACACTTTCCAGCAGCCGTTGCTGCCAAGAGAGGAAGGCAGCACAGTCGGGGCCCCCATTGCCTGCAAAGCTGGGGTCCACGCCCCCATAGAGCCAGTCCAGCAGACTTCGGTAGCTATACCGGGACATAATGCAAAGTGGGTCCCCTCAACCACCGTGCAGGAAGCAAGAGCGAGATGGAACACAAGCCCAGAGGGTTGCCCGAGTGGTGGAACATGTACAGAGGGCACCCCCGCTCCAGACACCAGGGCACCGAGGGCAGGGGTGGGGAAGCTACACGCGAAGCCCGGGGTAAAGTGCTGGCTCTAACTTGTCCCCACGGCTGTCTGGGGAGCCCCCCGCGCTTCTCCAGTGGCCACCAACGAGGCAGGGTTGAAACGAGCCGTTGGCCAATCTAAAAGGAAGGAGAGGAAAAAAAAAAAAAGGTCTCAAAGAGGCAATTGCATCGGGAATTATGAAGCGGGGAGGGGTAACTAGTGAGGGAAGAAAAGGGGAACCGGGGCAGTGGCGAAGCAAGCAGGGGGCAGGGGAAGCCAGAGGCCAGGAGGGTCAGGTTCAGGGCCAGGGGACCCAGCACTGCCGCGGTAGCGAAACGGGGCGCAATGGGGGTGATAGCGAGGGGACACGCGGAGGCCAGGAGAGGAGCTAGTGGGGCTGGGCAGGCGGGGAGGGCGACGGGAATGGCAGGGACGCCGGACTCCTCGTCTCACGCACTCGCTACAGGGGATCGCTTACTCCTGCAACCGCGAGGGCCGTCTCTGCCCCCAGCTAGGAACTTCGCCGCCGAAGGGCCCCTCCGGCCAATTTAGAGCCGTCCGGGTCCAGCCGCCCGTCCCCGGGTACATCCCCGAGCGCCCAGCTCCACCCCCGGCTCCAGGCAGCACCTCCCCCAACCCG
>NW_006440619.1:63279-93804 GCF_000325575.1 Pteropus alecto | reverse complement strand
CCGTGACACCCCCACCCTGCCTCTTTTCTCCTCACCCTCCCATCTTCTTCCTCCGGGCTCAATCTCCGCCTCCTTCCCCTCCTCCCGGGCCTGCCTAGTATTCTGAACTCTTGAAGCCTGCACGCGGGCACAGCCACCTACCCACCCCACGGTGCACTGAAGCTGCCTCCTCAGTGAAGCCTTTCACTGACTCCATCTCCTGCGACCCGCTTCTCCAGGGCACTTCTTTGTACACCGGGCACCTAGCAGACATTTGGCCAGCCCTCACTAAGTTCTCGAGGGCTTAAGTCTACTGCTGAGCCCCTGGGCAAGCTTCGCACAGCTTTGTGGTGTTGGCTATGTCTGGCCTTCTCGTGTCTCCTCCTTTCTGCCCTGGAACCGTAGACTTGTAGAAGACCAGGACCGGCAGCTTCTCTCACCTTTTTAGCCACAGCCACACTGCTCACTTTAGTGCCTAGGACAGAAGCTTCTAGTCCTTTTCCCTGCTCTCCTCCCTCCTCTGGTCTGATATTTTTCTCGTTACCCGGGCCCCACAGCCCACCCCTGCCACTCCCTCTCCAGACCCCCCTTCTCCCCTTTCTCCTACCGTGCCTCCAATTGGAGACTAGCTGGAGGAAAAGAAGCTTCCCCTGACCTCTTTTCCTCCTTCCTCCCTGTAAGGGAAGAGCTGCTTCCCAACGTATGCTTGGCCAAGAGTCCAGAGCCACTGAAAAGCCAGCCAGGACAATGTGGGTGTGGAAGGGCCCAAGAATTGGATAAGGGCAGCTGATTGAAACAGGGTCCCCTCTTCCCTGCTGCTTTCTACCCATGGACTGTGGTTTACTTTTGGGGGGACAAGGAAACAGGAAAAGGACCTTCTTAAAATCTATCTCATGTTGGCTTTAATATTTATCGAATACTCACGACAAGTTAGGAGAATATCCAGAAAAACACAGGCACCTTGCGTAAGAAACACTTTCGAGTGTTAGCTGCAAGCCGGACTCAAAATATAAAATACAGTCTACTATATTATCAGGCCATTGTCCTCCCATCTTTTCCAAGTCTGATTTTCCTGACAAATTATAGCCTCAGAGCCAAGTAGCCTTGTCTAATTCCAAGCTATTGTACAGCATCTACCATGGGCCTGATGCTCTTCAAGTGCTAATTAATAAAGAACGACCACAAACAAGAATTGATTCAGAGGCTCACTCATTCATTCTCCTTAGGTGTTTTGTTAAATCCTCTGCAATATAATCAGGAACATCAAGGATAAAGCTGTAGAGCTGCTGGCAATGACATGCAACATTTGAAGACCTGAAATTCCTATCTTCAAAGAAGTAAGAATGAGGTGTTAAAAGAAAATAAATGGAGCCATTTCAAAATGGAGTCGGAGCTTCCATACCTAAGGAACTGCCTTGCACATCCTAACTCCTCAAACCTTTGGAATGTTCAAACTGACAAAATAGCCTTTGGACTGGGCCTAAAGCAGCACTGTAGTCCAAACAACTGTTTGCAAAGATAACAAGAAAGCAGACATTATAACTATGGACTGAAAATTAAAGAAGTTCTTTAGAATTAGCATCACTATGCCCCTCGCCTTCATCTCCTAATTGGAACACTATTTGGATTTCTGCCTGAGTCAGTGCATCTCAAACAGCTATTCTCTTGAATCTCTAATGTTTGTTGCTTCTTACTTTGGCCTTTTATTTTAGGTTAACGGAGGTTATAACACCTCAATAAATGGCTTTATTAATCCCTCCCATGTCCATGCTGAACTTCGGTTGGGAATTTGGCCTAGAGATTCCTTGTGCTTGCAAAATGATCATCTTTAATGACGGTAGCCAGGCCAATTTCCTCACCTGAGCTACAAATTCCCCTTTTTCATAGGTAGAATAGCCAAGTGTTTTTAGGACCTGGTTTCTAATTCCATTTATGCCTTTTACTTGCTGTGTCACATTGAGTAATTTACTCAACCTCTCTGTGCCTAAATTTCCATCTTTTAATTGAAGGGTTATTAATGATCTATTATCCAATTCTCAGGATTATGCATAACCGAGTTGAATTATGTATAACATTATGTAGTATCTGGTGCATAGAAAGAGCTCAGTAAATGCTACCCATTATTTTTATCCAGTTCTGCATCTGTGCATGCATGTGCACACTCATATGTATACACATTGAAATTCAGTGCCCTCCCTTACGTCTGCATAAACATCCCTACCTATCCTTCAAAGTCCAAGTGAAATTGCACTCCTCCCAACCCCCACCCCCAGCTCCAAGAGCTCTCTCCCTCCTCTGAACCTCTACAGTAGTTTTTGCCTGCACTACTCATTTTATTCTGAATCACATACTGCCTTCCATTGTTCTCTCATTGTTAGTCCTGTCTCCCACACTCAGATCTCTGACAGCAGAGGATGGATCTTAATCTTTTCTAAACCCCTCACAGCACCTAGCATAGTGGCAAAGATACTAAGCACTAGACAAACACTAGGAGATTGTTGTCCCCATATAGTTCAGTTCAAGCAATAATTGAACTGAAAAAAGGGTATCAGATTTTAGAAACTCAAAAAGCTTCACACAAATGTCCTGATCATTCTCTTGCTGGGACACAGGCCAGTGGCTTCTTGTCTCCAAACAGTAACAAGAGCAAATAAGCTTTGCAGTACACGGTAAAAAGGGAACCTGGAATCCAGGTTCCGTTCAGTGAGAACTTGGGGAAAATCATTTATCTGCGCTTCAGTGTACTCAAATAATACGAGGGGGTGGACTAGAATGGTTTCCAAGATACCTGCTGGCTCTAATTGTCTATGATTCTAGGAACTCAGCCTTACCGCCTTTTCATCCGAGTCATGTTTCAATCTTAAAGCAGAAAGCAGATGTACCTGGCTTGCTAATATAAGCCACATCTCTTCCTGTTGAAACAATACCTTAAATTCTTTTGTCCAAAGTACCTTCCTAGCTGTGAGCTCAACTAATCTCCTGTGGAGTGCAAGGGGTCAGAAGTTATTATCACAGACAAACTGAGGCTCAGAGAAATGAAAATTGCACAAGTTAGCAGCAGACCAAGGGCTATAACTTGGGTTTCAGCAGCATGGGCTGAGCAAGCTTGCTCTTAGATTTGGCCCTCTGACCTCTTCTCTTCCTGCACTTTATATTCTTTGACTCCACTCCTGTCTCTCTACCACAATCTCACCTGAAAGTCAAATGCATACATGATCCCCCACAAACAAAACAATGTACAATCCCGATATTATATCGAATGTTATCAGTAAAAATAAACTGCATGTGTATGAAGGAGAATGAAGAGAGGAGCCTTTGTCTTGATCTGTCTGCTTACTGCTTCTTTTTTCCCTCTCAATCATTCAACATCAGACTTCATTTTACAAATATTTACTGAGCCTCTGTAATGGGCATAGGAATATGCTAGACATGTAGGCAATCTCTGCCTTCAAGAAGTTTAAAATCCAACTAGGGAGACTGGACTCACAAACAAGGAAGTTTGCATAACAATACTTAAGGGATGTATAAGTACAAGCCAAGCAGATAAGAGCTGTTGCAGGAAGCTCAAATCTTGCATTTATCAAGTGAACTGTACAGGCAAGGAGGGCAAGAAGAATTTGGAGCTAGTTCACCACTATGCAAAACTCATCTCTGGGGATAAAACTCAGCATGGCAGTGAAGGGGGCAGAATTCGTTATCCCAAAATGTGCCTCTTTGACATAAAGATTATTTTAGGCCAATTATTTTTAAGAAACAGCATACACAGGAGAAGCTCTGAAAAATGGGTAGAAATTACACTTTTGTAAGAGATATTTACATTTATCCGGGAAATCTCCTTTTGGAAGGATGTCTCCCTCTCTGTATCAGGAAGAGAAGGATGAATAAAACTCCAGAAACTCTTATCAATGGAGAAGTCAATGACAAATCTGCGTAACTACCTCACATAAACACCCCACCACACACGCAGACACACACAGAGACACACATACATGCCGTTAGCTGGAGACGGTATTTAAGGTGATGGCTTGGGTCATTTCGGGGAGTTAGTTTTCCTGGATATCTCCTATGCACACAAAGGTATACATGTTATTAAACTTCTGTTTCGTTCTCACCTGTTAATCTGTCTTTTATTACAAGGGGTTTCAAGCAAGAACCTAGAAATTTAGAGGAAAAATCATTTTTCCTCCTCCACAGCAGTTACTCCTAGGGGGGTTTTGACAGAGAAGGAGAAGGAGGAAGCCTTCTGGAGTGTTGGCAATGCACTGTATCTTGAAGTGGGTGGTGTTACCTGGATGCACACATATGTAAACAGTCATAGCTGCACGCTTCCGAGTTTTGCACTTTACCATATATCAGTTATATTTCAACTTATTAAAAAGTTCAGAGAAGAGAGAAAAAATCTGGAGCTGGAATTGCCAGTGTTCAACAAAAAATTTTCACAGCAGAAAGCTTTTCTGAAAGAAAGGGTTTTTTGAACCAACTGCTAGCCCGAAAAGGACCAGGTCGTGAGGCATAAAGTCTAAATCACAAGCAGCAGGGCTATGTGGAGAAGACAAACATGTCTGTCAACCTGGATTTGATATGCTCTTTTATACATTATGTTTTGGGGAAGAAAGATGTAAGTTGTTTTGAAAAAATTTACATTGGCTACAGATAAGGGAGGGTGGGAAAAGGTGAAGGGGGGTCCAGTTCTAGGATAGGTAAATAGTCCATAAGGAAGAAATATTTACTACTTTTGACTGGTGGTTGGTAATGGTCCTGAAAGTTCATGCATAAGCAGGATGTTGTGACTTCTAGTGGTCACTACAGAAGTTAATTCAAAGCTCCAATATACATTCAGGAATGTGAGCCTTCTTTAGTCAGTTGGCCCACAGCTATTAACTGCTTAATTACTCTTATCTCTTTCTCTCACTCTCTGACCTACTGTCATTTAATTTAGGACATCTCAAAATTTTTCTCTTGTCATCAGCAACAACTTCGTGGAGGAAGAGGTGGTGTTTGATTGAAGATGTGAATGAATCTAGACCAGTGGTTGTCAGCAATAACTGCTCTGTAGAATCAACTAGGTAGCTTTCTGAAAATATTGATTCTTGGGGCTCACCCCACACCAACACAATCAGAAGCTCTGTAAGTAGGGCCTTCATATGGGTCATTTTTTAAAACCAAGATTGAGAACTACCATGGATCTGGTCACAAGAAAATCTAACTAAGGCAGCTCAAGCACCAGTAAGTGGCCAAAGGGTCTTGCAAACAGTATCTTATTTCAGCCTTATGACAATCCTGAGATATAGGTACTATTGTTGTGATCCTCACTTTACAGATGAGAAAATGGAGGCTCAAATTATACTACCTGTTAGTATCAAAGCTGGGAATTCATCCTAGATCTGTTAGCCCCAAAGCTAGTGACCCGAACCTATATACAATACTACCTGACAGCCAATCGTGTCACTAGGGAAGCACAAGCAAAAGTTTTTGATAGATGAACTGACTGTCCTGAAGAGATCATTGCTTCTTAAATGGCCTTTTTTTGGGGGGGAGGGGGGAGGGCAGGTGTAATGTACATACACTAAAATGCATTGTTAGTCTTAAATGTACAGCTCCATGAGTTTGACAAATGTATACACCCTGTAATCACCACTCAGATCTCTGTGCCCACACCCAGCCAGTTCCCACCCCTAGAGGCAACCATTGTTCTGATTTCTATCATCATAGATTAGTTTCTTTCACATATTCTTGAATGCTCTGCAAGTGGAATCATAAAGCATGTACTCTATTGTGTCTGGCTTATTTTGCTCACTGTTCTGTCTGCGAGGTTCATCAGATCATTTCTTATGTTGGCAAATGAATACTAAGAGTCTAGGAGATGCTAAACCAATCAGACTCAAGACCTACCAGGGCTCAGGGCTTTAACTGCGGAGCTAGGAAATGCTGTCACTGGGAAGCTTTCCTACCCCATCACTATAATTCCAGCCATGCTCCCATGGCAGATATTAATGATGGGGGCTCATTCATATTTCTATTGAATTATTCAAAACATTTGGAATATATTAACCTCATACAATCTGGGAAGCAGCAGAAACCAGCTTCCTGGAGTGTTGCAATGAACTGGGCCTCTGGACCACAGGATACCTGCGAAGACTTCTGGTCCTCCCAGTTTCAGAAAGGTCCCAAAGAGCATGATTAATATTTGGCGGAAGGTGGGAAGAGCATATTTGGTGCAAACCCACTTTAGGAAAGTTCAATTAAATCCTCATATTTCCCTATACTTTCTATCAGAGCTGAGCCCAGAATGCCATGGCTGACCTCAAAAGAACACAACCTATACACAGCCACTCTCCTCTCCATCTCTCATCCTTCCACACCAAACTAATGCCAGCCCCCTGTGTTCAGTTACCTTCTTTATTTTTGCAAATTTCTAGACTTTCTAAGTCCCTTGCTATGTGCTAGCTCTTCTCCCCATATAGAAATCACATAACCACTTGAATAGGTTTAGTCATATGGACACACAGCTTTCCTCTCTTTCCATTGAGGGTCTCCAGTGAGGTGACAATAACTTCGGCTCACACAATGTGCAGAGTTCTTCAATCAGAGCTATAAGAGGCAGAGAATCACAATCTCTGTGTTCTAGTTCCTGGCTTTAGTTTAAGGGTCTCCTTTTTTTGACCTTTGGACTTTGTTAATCTCCTGGAGTCTCCAGACATCAAGCTAACTTTTCCATATGGTGCCCTAGTTTCTAGTGGGTTTTTTTTTTTTTAATATAAAAATGAGTATATTTTAAAACCTGCTTTGAAATTAACTGGAAATTACAGATATACATGTACCTTCAGATCTCTATTAACTAATGAGTTTGCTCTATCTCTTTGGAACCCATGCAAGAAAAAAAAATTATATCTTAAAAAAGGTTGTATATCTTCCTTGGGTCCATTCTGACAGTCACTTTGTTGCTGTTATAATAGTTTCTCCCTTTAGGTGTTGCTAAATAGAAACATATAACGTAAGTTTCTTCATGTTAAATTTTAAGCCCATGATATCCAATTCATGTTAGGCATAACTGTATATGATTTGCAAATAGGGCAGGGGTTCTAAACCTAACTTTTCTTGACTCCAAGAAACTCCCCAAATTATATGTATATTCCTTTTTCTCGGAAGAGAGATCTTTTTCTTCATATTTACAAAATATGTTAAAACATTACATATTTTTTACATTTTTATTTTTTCAAATTTTATTTTATTATTAGTTTCAAATATACTGTACATTGGTTATACATTTATATTTTTGTTTGATTGTTTGCTTCATTGCTTGGCTCTCTAACTTCTAACCTATTTGATCTCTCTAGCAGCAATTTTCACTCGCTCCCCACTGTGTCATTTGATAAGAAAACTGACCCACTAGTTGAAAAGAACACTATGTTCGGTGACAAAATCCATCTGGGTTCTAGCCTTGGGCCCTAGCCTTGCTGCCTAACCGACTTCATCTTTTGCTTTCCTCGTATTTGGCAGAAAGGTACAAATCCCAGCCTCTCCCTGCTTCACAAGAATATGCCCAAGACAAATAAGATTATATACCTGAGGCTCTTTGCAATCTCGTTGGTATATAAATTCAAAAGATGATTACCATTATTAAATCTTAAATAATGAGAAAGTCATGCTTTCACAAGAAAAGTCACTTAGAAGTGGCTATCATGTACATAATAAGAAAATAAAGTTCAGTAACAGCAGAAAAAAATTAAGATTTTTTTTGAGGGGGTAAACTAACTTTGGACAGAAACTGACATTATTATAACTTTATAATCTAGAAAGCCAAATTGAAGAAAATGTTCAAGACTAACAAATCACTACTCAAGCTTCCAAATTTAAACTTTTCTTTAATTCTATTAATCAATTATTAGTGGAGAAGTGTTTTCTTGGCTCATAGTCCTAAGCTACCACTAACTCTGTCATCAGAAACTCAATTTGGCATTATTTGGTTGTTTAAATCGTGAAGTAGACAGGTGTTTTTTTCCTTCTCAGGGGTTCCAAGAAAGGTCTGTGGTTAAATGTCACAGGCTCAAACAGAGCCAAACACTTGCTGTGGCATATTGTGCAAAGCAGGGGACTCTTCAGGACTAGGGCTGCTCATCTTGCCCTCGACACAGTCTAAGGAAGCCTGGCTGGGTGACAATGTCATACAGTTGAAAGCACAAGAGGGGCCAGCCAGCCAGGACACGGGGGTTGGATTTGACTAGTTTAGGCTAGTCACTCCTTTGCTTGTGCCTCGGCTTTCCTTTTTGGAATCCAAAAGGATTTTAGGCACTCAATTCTAAATTTTCTTCTTTCTTTACTATTCCTTGAAAACAATTGAGAATATCGGTGTGAAAGAATTGGCCTTACAAATTTGGCCTGAATATGGACGAATAGTATATGGACTAATAGTATATATTCTAATCCTGAATACATAGCTATTTTGTCTCTTTTCTGTCTACACCATAATGCAGTAATGAAGAAATTGCTCCACTGAATAGAGCCATAAGCCGTTTCAGTCTAGGCTAAGTTAGTCACAAGTGCATGGAAGATGGAAGATCCAGCATCTTCTGAGGGAGGCTCATTTCTACTGGTTGTATTTCCTTACATGCTTTGTTATTTTTTTTTTAGTGAACATATATTGAGGGCCACTATATGCCAGGTAGTATATACAAACAGATATTTTATAGCTAAAATTTGACATAAAACATGTATTTTGAGTATTAGAATGCATAAATGCACATTTCTTGTTTGTGCAGAAGTTGAATATTGCAAGAAATATATTAGGTCACTGATGTTGAATTAACATAAAAGTATCAACTTTGTTTCATGGATCAATAGATGAATAACAAAGTAAACAAACAAATTGAACCTGAAATCAAAGAGGCAAGGGTTCAATTCCTTGCCAATGACGAGCTTTTGCAACCCAGGCAAGTGGTTTAACCTCTCAGAGACTGTTTCCTCATATCTGATATTTTATTTTCAGTATCCATTTCACTGGGGGTTGTTATGAGGATCAATATATGGAAAGTAGCTAGCACTCTGTCTGACAAGTAAGTCACTCAACAACTATACATGTTGTAAACCCTAAAGCAGAATTCAAATCTACCCAAGTGGGTCAGGTGGGCCAATTTTCTGTTGAATACCCTTTTACTTCTATAGCCTCAGGTGGAACAGATATCCTGTCCCACCACAGCTTACCAGAAGTGTTCATAGAAACCACACACTCTCCTGCAGGGGAAGAAGAAAAAAGGAGAGAGGGAGGGAGGGGGAGAGAGGGGGAGAGAGAGAGAGAGAGAGAGAGAGAGAGAGAGAGAGAGAGAGAGAGAATAAGCAATTTGCTTAAGATTCCACTGGTAATAAGCAGAAGGGCAAGTTTTCAAGCCAGATCTGTCTAATTGCAGAGCCTAACTAGCTAACCAGCACACAACCCAGCCTCTTGCCCAGAATTTCATATGACCTGTGGCTTGTTCTCACAAAACGACTGACAATGTCTGGAGGACTAATTTAGGGAATGGAGCACAGTCTCTACCATTTAGAACTAGGGAGTTGAGAAGCAAACAAACCACACAGGGTTTGGGCCCAGGACCTCAGCTTCATGATCACAATATTTTAATCATCTGAGCACTTGGTTATACCTCCTACCATTGAAGATTGGTAGGCTGTTTTTTTTTTTTTACTTGCCACTTCAAAGCAGGAAGTAATTTAGCTCTTTCAGGGACTCATTTGGCATAGGTGGCATCTGTTTTCAAAACACTTAGGGAATGAATATCTTCAGAGCAGTTCCCTTCTGGATGGGTTCCGCAGATAGTGATGAATTCTTTTCTAAGGAAAAAGAGATGGAAATAACAGAAGAATAAGAGACAGGAGTCCCCATTTTGCCCTTGGATTGGCCCCTAGCATGCAAATTACATATATGCGTGTGCACGCACGCACGCACACACACACACACCAGGGGTTCCAAAAATGAATATTTTATACTCAGATTCTTAGTTTATCTCCATGCACCACAGCCGCTTTTGGAAGCCTCTCCTACTTGGCACTACCCATTGTGGCAGAGCCTTAACTTCAGGATCACTTCCTGCTGCCTTCCTCGATCTAGCCTTTCATCACCTATCCATCTGTTCTTTCATCCACATTTCGTTTCCAGATGCCCTCCTTCTCCTGTAAGGAATATACAGCATGGCACACATGTGGGCTATACAGCTCATGATATACTATTAGTCCATAGCATAACTATAGATTCCATTCTTTTCCATATTTGACATGTTTTTTACTGACTTAGAACAGTTTGTAGGAACTATATGTAGAGAAAGCTACAATTTGTCACCAAGGCAGGTGAATAAGATGTGGTGACTGCATGAGACTCAGATGGAAGTTTCTGTATTCTCCTTTAGAATGGGCCATCTCTGATAGTCTGTTATCCATGGCATTTCCTGGTTCTTCAGAGGTCGTACAACGTAATGCTATATGAACTTAATCATGTGGAGGAAGAGCAAAGAGATCCACTAAAGTAAAATCTAATTGGACTTTACAAAGTAAACATAATACAGAATAGTGCTGATACTTAATAATACTGTATTGTATACTTAGTTTGCTAAAAGGGTAAATCAATCTTCTGCTAAGTGTTCATTTTTTATCACCAAAAATAAATAAGTAAAAAGGGAGAGAGGAAAAGTTTAGAGGTGATGGATATACTCATGGCATTAATTGTAGTGATGATTTCATGAGTGTATACTTATCTCCAAACTCATCAAGTTGTATACATTAAATATGTACAGCTTTGTGTATGTCAATCATATCTCAATAAAGTGGTTTTGAAAAAAGCAAACATAACTGGATAAAAGGTACACAGGCTCTATCATTTCTTAGAACGTCATATAAATCTATATTACCTCAATCAAAGAGTTTAATTTTTAAAAAGCAAGTAGAAGATCTTTATATGCAAGATTTAGCCTGGAGTTTCTAAGAGAAAGATCAGTAGATAATTCAGTTCAAAAAGTTCTGTTTCCCTCAAAAATCAAAGGAACTCCAACTCTGAGTGCAGAAATCATGCCCTGTGTGAGAAAAATAGGTATTTGGCATTGTGTTGTCAATTCTCTTTTGTCTTCAGCATTATTTGTTCCCCTCAGTTAGGTCCATTGCAATAACTAACGCTTATTTTAACCCAGCCAAATCATCTGATTGGCATAGTCATGCCAACTATAAACAGAAAGGAACTCTCCAAAATGGCGATTCTAGAAAAAAAAAAAAAAGAATTTATCGACCTTCCAGGGCCATTTGCATTCTCTGGGTCTCTCCCAATCCTATCAGTGCCACTCTTGCTCTCTCGCTCTTTCTCATCACATCATCCAAATATTGAATTTCATCCTGTTTTCTATGGGAGACAGAAAAGTCTTGCCTGGAAAGAAAACATCCCTGGAGAGATTAGACTCTGATTAATTCTCATTTCCAGTATTTAAAGGCAGAGGATTAGATTAAGGAATCAAAAACATAATACTGTGCTCCAATTGCATGACACACGCTCTCTAATATATGGCATTTTTAATGGATACCAGCCAAGGTGGTTCTTAGAAGCAGAAGGTGAGTACTATATTGGTCAAGTTTCTGTAGAAGGCCAAAATGTTCCCCCAGGTGGAGGCTGAGCTGGCTCAGAGGGTGGCAGCTCTCTCGAAGGTGCTGCCCTGGGTATTCTTCAGGGTTACACTGTCATGGTGGTTTGTTCGTGGAACTTGTTGATCCTTGTTCTTGTGTAGGTATACCTAAATCCATGAAATAGCTCAGACTTGTTCTTAGTGCTATTTTGTATGAGATTGGAATGCTTTTTAAATGTCAGATCGTACCTTCATTTTTTGTCTCTAAATTAAATTCCCTCCAGTTTGTCAGATGTGTACTCTGTCCCCGGTATGCTTGATCGAAGAGTCACAGCTTCTTAGAGTTATATCAGCAACTCAAAGCATAAGCTAGAAGCTTTGTGTAAAAGGATAGTTTTTCTCAGAAGTAGAAAAATACCATTCTATTTTCAAGACAATCAAAATAAATTTGTAAGAAACCAAAAAATAAAAATAAAAAGGAAGAGGACAAGATGAATAGCTTAGATTTAGAGCAGGAAAATGAGTTCTGGTTTTTCTTCTTGCTCTGATATAAACATTCAAAGTCATAAATTCCACAGTGAACTGTGTGTTTATAGAAGCTGCAGGGGGAGAGTACAAATGCTATTTTGTTATGGCCAGCACCTATGGCTAAAGGGCCCAAATAACTAGCATTAGGCAGTACCAGCCTGGGTTTCTACTTCCTGTTCCTTCTGACACCCTTCTAATTCTTTCACTACTCCTTCCTTCTTGCTTTTATCATTTTTCTCTTCCTTACCCTATCTTCTTCCATATCTCCTTTACTCTTGTCCCAGAAAATTATATTTACTCTCAAACATGGCCAAAAATTTTTGAATAGTGTCACTTGACTGGGAAATTTGGCAGGTATTTTTGTCAACCTCTCATTATTGGCCCCTCCTGCTCTGGATCGACTCACATCTCTGGGGTGACATCCCAGCCACCCCAAATGGCCCACAAAGTAACATATCTGAATCTGGCTGCCTTGTGACTACCAAAGGGAAGGTGGGGAAAATACTTGCTTGTGCTAAGGAGACTTCCTTGGCTATTCTTCAACCCTACAGAGGACCACAATTGCAACAGGGTGGCTTTGACATTTCTCTGCTTTTTACCCTCCTTCTCACTCCCATCTGCCAACATTCTTGCCTATTCCTCTGGACAGATGAGAAATCACTTGCAAAAACAATGATTGCTTCTTGGATTGTTATAATAACCAGTGAGAACAACACTAGATGTCTGTAGAAGATGAGAGAGGGAAAATGGAAGGGAGAGGAAAAGTATTCCCTGTCCACTAGGCCAGTATTATAAATAAGACCAAGCAGTCGTTGGCCTCTTTTATGGATTCTCTTTTCTTCGTGTAGTGACAAATGAAATCAGAAAGGAGAAGGGAGGGCTTTAGGGAATCAGAAGAGAAACTGAAATCATATTTCATAGATTTAGCTCTCCCTCTAATTAAAGGCAAATAGAAACGGTAACCTGAATCTCAAGCTAGGCAGTTGTCTGAGTATGTGATGAACAGAGCCATGTGTCTGCTGATACCCAATGGATATTGTCTGGGTAGCACTGTAGCATGGACTGTAGCATGGTGGTTGAGAATAAGAGGCTTTGAAGTAAGGGAGATCTGGTTAAAATCTTGTCTTCTTCACTTACTAGCTCCACTTGTGCCTTTAATCTCATCTCCCGGCTACTTAAGAACATCTCTTCTGAAATTCTCACTTCTATCTTGCATCAATAATTTCTTCCTCTCTACATGCTGCAATATCTACCAAATAAAGTCCTCCATTCACCCCACATCCCTCTCCAGCTTCTGTCCTATTTCTCTTCTCCCTGTTACAGCAAAATTCCTTGAAAGACCTGTCTATATTCGCTGTTTCTAATTTCTCTTCACATCCCTCTTGAATCATCTCCAATCAGGCATTTGTCTCTATCACTCCATTAAAAAAACGCCTCTCAAGGTCACAAATAAACCTCCATGTTGTCAAATCAAATGTGGTCAATCCTCAGTCCTCATATTGTTTGACATTTCATCAGTATTCTAAACAGTAGAACTCTCCTTCCTCCTTGAAATACTTTCTCCCCATGGCTTCTGGGACACCATTCTCTTACCAGCTACCTCACTGGCTGCTCCTACTTAGTGCCCTTTGTCGATTTCTCCTCTCTGTCCTGACTTCTCATCATTGGAGTGCCCCAGCATTCAGACCTTGGACTATTTCTCTTTATACTCATTCCCTAGGTGATCGCATCTAGTCCCATGGCTTTAACTACCCTAGATATATTGAAGATTTCCAAATTTGTGTCTAAGGTTCAGACTTCTCTCAACTCAAAATGCATCTCTCCAGCTGTCTACTCAACATTCTCTCTTGGAGACCTAATAGGCATCTTAAATGTAACGATGCTCAATGTTCCAACAGAATTCCTGATTCCCCTTCCACAAACCTGGTTCTTCTCTAATCTTGCCCATTGCTGTTAATAGCAGCTCCATCCTTCCAATTTCTGAAGTCAAAAACTTTGGAGTCATCCTTGACTCCTTTTTCTTCCACACCCCACATACAAGGTATCTGCAAAACATATCAGATTTTCCTCATAAAAGTGTCAGAATCTGACTGGGTCTCCCCACCTCAATCACTACCACCCTTATCCAGGCGACAATTATTTCTCACTTGGACTATTGCAACAGCCTCCCAGCTGGTCTTTATGCTTCTACCCTTAATCTCTTAAAGTCTATTCTTACTCAATCCAGCAGCTGGAGTGAGTTACTTAAAACTTAATTTAAATCACATCATTCCTCACTGAGTATTCTCCCATGGCTCCCAGTTTCACTCAGAGTAAAAGCTAAAGTCCATATAATAACCTATAAAGCCTTACATGATTTAGCACACACCCCCTTCATTTTTACTATTTTCCAGCTCTACTCAGACCACACTAGTCTCCTTGTTGTTCCTTAAACATGCCACACATATTCCCACTTTAAGGCCATTGCACTGGTTGTCCCTCTGCATGGAAAACTCTCCCTGGATATCAACATAGATTGCTCATTTCCTTCCTGCAGGTCTCTGCTCAAATGCTATCACCTCAGAGAGTCCTTACTCACTTTATTGTTTTCCTTGACAAATATCACCATCTGCTATATTATAATTTTATTTGAGTAATGTATGTCTCTTCCTAATGTAAACTTCTTCAGAGCGGAGAATTTGCCTTATTCACTGCTCTACTCACCAGCACTTAGAATAGTGCCTAGCACATAATATTCAATTAATATTTGCTAAATGAATGAGTGAGTGAATGAATGAATCTCTTAGAAGTCCCCTTCAAACAGATAGTGTCATATAGAACAGGCCCTCTGTAATGTTTAGGTGAAGTATCTGAAAAGACTAGCTTACCCCAAAACAAAACAGCTGCCCATCTCAGTGAAGAGTAAACTTCATATCAGAATAAATATTGATAACTTTGCACCCGTTTTTTATACCTGATCTTCACAACTGGAAGAATAAGAATCTTTATTTTACAGATGAAGAAAATGATGAGTCTCAGAGAATTTAAATAACTTTTATAAGGCTACCTGGTTGGTAAAATTCATTCTTTCATTTCTTATTTCTTCAATAAATATGTATTGACTACCTACCATCTGTCAAGCACAGTTCTAGGCACTGGAAATACAGCATTGAACAAGACACCTGAATTTCTTGCCCTTCATGGAGCTTAAACTTCAGTAGAGTAAGTGAACCTATAAGCAAATGACTCTTAAATGCTGTTTCATTGACTTGATTCATTGCTAGAAGATCAGTTGATACCACTAGTACAGATCTGTTCAAAATGCAGAATCCTATCCAGTAGATCTTGGGTGGTGCCCAATTTTCTGCATTTCTAAAAAGCTCCCAGGTGTTGCTGGTACTGCTGGTCTAGGGACCATGCTTTGAACAAGGTCCTAGTGTAAAGTACATCGTCAAGTAAATAGGAACTTCTACTCAGCCCCCATCCTTTCATATAACACAGCCTAGACAAAAGGATTAATTACAGTGAGTGGAACAAATTTTGAGGTACCAAGACTTGGGATTTCCTGACAGGTGTTTTAAACAGGGCACTGGGAATTCTAGAAGCTGCTGGTGTTTAGAAATGCAGCTGGGCAAGCAATGTCAAGGAAGTAAGTCACAGGTTGCAAGGCCCCAGTCATTGGAGAATTCCAGTTCCTGGGGAGGAGGAAGAAAAGGTCTGAAAAGAGCAGAGCAGACTCCTAGTTACAGAGAATTATCAAGGTCCAAACAGAAGCTCAGGAACAAAAGGCCAGAATCAGAACAAGACAGAGATAAAAGATAAAGGCTTGGACTCCTGATGAAGGTTGAAGTCATCATCACGGTGTCATGACAGGACTTGTCTTGAACCTTAGCATTGAATTAGAGGCCCTTAAATTGTTGGAGGGCAAGATTGGTCCCAAAGATGAGACAGAGCTCACTGGGCCTATAGGTTGGAGTCAAGTGACTTCAAGGGGGAAATATGGAAAGGAGAGCTTTGAGGACAGGGAACCAAGCAGATTCCACACCGCTCCTATAAGGAGTTCTTAGAATTCACCAAAAGGCAGAAAGTGTGTTGGGCTTTGTTTTGAATGACATGGTCCAAAAAGGGGAAATTTAATGTTGATTATTGGTCAGAGATAATGAGAAAAAAAGCCCACTGATTTCTCTCTTATTTCTCAGGCTTGAAAGCCCTTAAATATGAAGAATATTAAACTAATATTGGGAAAGAAGAGATAGCAGAGAGATTTGTTGAGAGCGAACTGATAGAAGAAGACTGACAAAAGAGGAAAAAGGGAATCTGGTATTTATAAAACTATGCCCTTGATGTGATAAGAGGAAATGCAGGAGGAATCCAAAGATGCTAGAACTCTACACTGTAAATGTTACACCAGTCTGTGTGCCCCAAGTGACCTTTGTAAAGAAGGGTACCTAAGGCCCAGATTATTGGAAAGTCACTGAGAAGAGTGGCCATGAGAGTCTGACATCCCTCCTTCAAAATGAGCCAAAACAGTAGTGTAGCCCCACTGACTCAGACCTGTACACCAAGAGCAGTACTGGTTATAAACGTGGCTTCTAGAACCACAAAGGCATGGGTCCAAATTCCAGCTCTGCTGCTTAAAATTTCTGGGCTTCAGTTTCCTCATCTGTAAATAGGAATGATAATCAAATCATTTACATCACAGAACTATAGTGAGAATTAAGTTACTCCATGCACATGAAGTGCCGAGAATAGTGCCTGACACATTGTTAGTGCTTATAGGTGTTAGTTGTTACTGTTGCAACAAGGAAAAGCTGGAGGAGACATAAAAGTCCACCTCCCTGATTTGCTGGAAAAAGAGCATGAAGTCCAGAGAAAAGTAGGGACTTGCTCCAGGTCACTGAGAAGCTCATAACATGGCTAAGAACAGAAACCAGGTCTCCTGAGCTCGATGCCTTTCCCACTACATAACATTAACTTTTCAGAGGAATGGCTTCCCTACTTCTTAGATCGCAAAAACATTTTACACTGCAACCTACACATATACATGTATATAACTGACACAAAATTTGCATGAAATTATACTTCAACATACTACATTCACTCTAATACTTTCTATTTTATTCCTAGAAACAGAAAATAATATTAAAAACTCAGCAGGTTCAGGAGCCAACAGGAGAAACTGAACAAAGCCATCTGGAAAATATTACACCTGTGAGGGTTGGCACACATAAGAGCCCATGAGAGGCACTTGGATGTCTATCAGACAGAGGGGAGAAGAGGCCAAATTTGCCCCAGTTACATTAAATAACTCTACCCCTTTCTTTTAATCATAGCATCACACTGCCCCCATCCTGGAGAAATCAGAAGCATTGGTGGAGAAGAACTAGAGAACAGACAGAGCTCAATTCCCTCTGGCCACAGGGCATGCCTGAACTGCGGGGCATGGGAAAACACTCTACATAAGAAATGAAAAATGGATACAGAATGAAAGTACCTCAACATAATAAAGGCCACATATGACAATTCCTCAGCCAACATTACACTTAATGGTGAAAAACTAAAAACTTTCCCTCTGAGATCACGAACAAGACAGGGCTGTCTGCTATCACCACAATTATTCAATATAGTGTTGGAGGTCCTAGCTAGAGCAATAAGGCGAAAGAAAGAAATAAAAGGCATCTGAATTGGAAGCGAAGAAGTCAAACTGTCACTATTGGTGGATGGTATGATTCTCTATATAGAAAACCATAAAGACTCCACTAAAAAAACTATTAGAAATAACGAAGAAATACAGTAAAGTTTCAGCATACAAAACCAACATACAAAAATCCATAGGAAAAAAATGACGTAGATGATAGAGGCTCTGTTCATCCCTCTGGTGAACAAATCAAAGATGCGACAGAAACAAGGAGCAGCAGTAAGGAAAAATCACCTGGGATCTAAATGAACAAGCCATACAACTTCGGAGAAATCCAAGAAAGCACCCTGCAACAGCAGAAGGTAGGACGGGGTGAGGAAGCGGGGCTGCCTGGTCCCGAGCAGCTGAGCGAGATAGAGGCTGCGGCAGTGGCAGCTGCAGAAGCCTCTTAAAGGGGCCGCATCCCCGAGTGTATTTTCGCAGTGAGGGACCTGCTCACTCTAAGCACCAGTGCCCGTTCGGCTGCGTGCAGGGGGGAACCAGGGACTTACCTTACAAGGAGATACTGTCGGAGTGATGGGCCTAGGCAAGACTCACTCAGTACAGAAGTGCTGGCAATATCCATTGTTCCCTGTTGAGCCATCCCCGCTACCAGTGTGCCAGACACAGGGCCACCATAGCTGTGACGGCATCAAACTGGATAACAGAGGTCACTCCACCCAGATGATTCCCTGAAACCCTGCCTCCCCCAACACGCGGCTCCACCCAAGCCACATCCAGGTGTATCCTCAGCAAGTCAGGTGCTCCTTGCTGAGACTCACACTGATGGAGGCAGCTGACCTTGTTTTCTGGTGTGGCCTTTAGAGGCAACTATAAAGCACAGTATCTGTGGATTGCTTGCTAAATCTTAACAGGTGGCCCTGGAGGGGCACAGGCTTGGGCTAAATTTGGCCTGCAGCTGAACTCCTCCTTGGACTGTGCCAGTGGACGTTTGCTTCACAAATCCACACTAATAAGACCGGGAGACTTAGGAGCTTTGCTTCATACATAGAAACAGACACAGAAAGGCAGCCAAAATGGGAAGACAAAGAAGCAGACACCACATGCAAGAACAGAACAGAGATGCAGATATAATGGAGTCAAGTAATCTAACAGGTGCAGAGTTCAAAATACTGGTTATAAAGATGCTCAATGAAATTAGGGGAAGTGTAGATAAATTCAGTGAGAACTTCAACAAAGAGATAAAATCATAAAAATAGAAGTAGAAATGATAAAAGGGAACCAGTCTGAAATGAAGAACACATTATCTGAGATGAGAAGTATATTAAATGGAATAAACAAAGTGACTAAAGAAAAGGATCAAATGCACTATCTTGAAGACAGGACAGCCAATCAGGACACTCAATCAGAATGGCAAGAAAAAAGATGCCGAGACTATAAAAATACTTTAGGAGGATATGGGACACTATTAAGCTTCCAAATATTTGTCTGATCGGTGTAACAGAAGAAAATCAAGATGTTTAACAGCTGTTTAAAGAAATAATGATGGAAAACTTCCCTAACCTGGTCAAGGAAATGGACATAAAACCCCAGGAAGCTCAGAGAATTCCAAAAATCAGGGATCCAAAGAGGCCCACACCAAGAAACATCATAATTAAAATGCCAAAGGTTAAAGACAAAGAGAGAATCTTAAAAGCACAAGAGAAAAGGAGTTAATTACCTATAAAGGAACTCCTATAAGACTTGTCAGGTGATTTTTCAACAGAAACTTTGCAGGCCAGAAGGGACTGGCATAAAATAATCAAAGTGATAAAAACTCAAGACCTACAACCAAGATTACTTTACACAGAGAAGCTATCATTTAAAATAGAAGGACAGATAAAAAAACTTCCCAGCCGACATGTGAAAAAGAAGGGGATGGAAAAAGATATTGCCTTGATGGATCTAGAAAATATTTAAGTCAGACAGAGAAAGATAAACACCATATGATTTCACTCGTATGTGGAATCTAAGGAATAAAAAGGACAAACTGATAAAAAACAGACTCACAAATACAGTGGACAATTTGGTGATGACAGAGGGAGGGGGTTTGGGGGGTTAAGAGAATAGGGTGAAGGGTTAAAGAAATACAAATTAATAACTGATAGATGGTCATGGGAATAAGGAGAATGCAGTTAGTATTAATACGTTGGCTAGGTGTAGGGTCAGGGGAGGGAGGGAGCAATTGAGGGTATCATTTTACTAACTATATAAATGTCTAACCAATGTACCATATACTTGAAACTAATTAAAATTTTAAAAATTTAAAAGTAAAAAATAAAAAAAAAAATTAAAAACGCATAGTCTTCTTAGGCACTAACAATGAATTTTCAGAAAAAGAAATGAAAAAAAAAGAACAATTCCTTTTCCGATTGCAACAAAAAGAATAAAATACCTAAGAATAAACCTAATGAAGCATGTGAAGGACCTATACACCGAAAACTATAAGGCATTATTAAAAGAAATTGAAGAAGACACAAAGAAAAGGAAAGATATTTCGTGTTCTTGGATTGGAAGAATAGTTAAAATGACCTTATTAGCTAAAGCATTATACAGATTTAATGCAACATCCATCCAAATTCCATTGGCATTCTTTAAAGAAATAGAACAAAAAGTCAGATTTGTATGGAAACACAAAATACTCCAAATAGTCAAAGTAATCCTGAGGAAAAAAGAACGAGACCAGAGGTATCACATTGCATGACATCAAATTATACAATGAAGCGACAATAATCAAAACAGCATGGTATTGGCAGAAAAACAGACACACAGACAAATGGAACAGAATTGAGAGCACAAAAATAAACCCTATATGGGCAAATGATTTTTGACAAAGGAGCCAAAAACATACAACAGAGGAAGGAATGTCTTTTCGATAAATGGTGCTGGGAAAATTAGAAAACCATATGCAAAAAAAAAAAAAAAAATGAAACTAGACTGCTATTTTTCACTGTAAACCAAAATTAACTCTGAATGGATCAAAAATGTAAATATGAGACCTGAAACAATACATCGCATAGAGGAAAACATAGGTACTAAACTCATGGACCATGGATTTAGAGATTTTATGAATTTGACCTCAAAGGCAAGGGAAGTAAAAGCAAAAATAAATGAATGGGCTTATATTAAACAGAGATTCATGGACACAGACAACAGATTAGTGGTTACCAGAGGGAAAAGGGGAAGGGTGGAGGTAGATAAAGGTAAAGGGAGTCAAATATATGGTGATGGAAGGAAACTTTGGACGGTGAACCCACAATGCAACATACGAATGATGTATTATTGAATTGTATACTCGAAACTTATATAATTTTATTAACCAATGTAACCTCAGTAAATTTAATAAAAAACAAATTACCGGTTAATGAGTTGATATCAATACAAATATTAAAAGACAATTAAGGAAATATTATGAATAACTTTATTCCTAAAAACTTGGCACCTTAGATGAAATGCACAAATTTTTTGAAAGACATAATTATGAAAACTCATTCAAGAAGAAATAGATAACTTGAATAGCACCATATCTATTAAAGAAATTTAATTTTGTAGTTAAAATCCTTCCCACAAAAAATCTCCAGGCTCAGATTACTTTGCTAGTGAATTCCACCAAATGTTTAAGGAAGATGTAATATAAATTATAACCAAACCCTTTCAGAAAATTGAAGAGGAATGAAACCTTCCGAACTTATTCTATGAGAAGAGTATTACAATAGTTGGTACAAAAAAATAAAGCTATAGACCAATATTCCCCATGAACCTCGATATAAACATTCTAAATCAAATTTTAGAAAATTTAATCCAATAATATGAAAAAAGGATATTACATTATGACCAGCTAAGTTTATCTCAGAAATGTAGTATTTGTTTAATATTTAAAAATCAGTCAGTGTAATGCCATATTAACAAACAAAAACTAAAAAATCATATGAGCATCTCGATAGATGCAGAAAAATTTTTTTGACAAAAATCCAGCATCCATTTCTGACAGACTCAAAGCAAACTAGAAATAGAAGGAAACTCCTCATTTTGATAAAGATCATATAGAATAACATCACAGCTTATGTAAAAAATCGAAGTTGCATTCTGCGGGCAGAAGTTCTTCTTTAAGGAAACCTCAGTTCTGCTCTTAAGCCCTTTCAACTGATTGAACCAGGCCCACCAAGATTATCTAGGATCATCTCCTTTACCTAACATCAACTGATTATGAGCATTAATTACATCTGTAAAATACCTTTGCAGCAGTATCTAGGTTAGTGTTTGATCGAATAATTGAGTCTACAACTAATCATCACACAACCCAAATGTCTATCAGCAGGGAAATGGAGAAATTGTGCTGTATCCATTCGTTGGAATACAATTCAACAAAAAAGAATGAACTATTGATACATGCAACAAGGATGAATCTCAAAATAATTTTGCTGAGTGAAAGAACCTATACAGAAAAAGGAGTACATACTTTATGATTCCACTTACACAGAATTCTAGCAAATGCAAATTAATTTATAGTGACAGAAAGTAGATCAGTGGTTGCCTTTCGTTCAGAGCCTGGATAGAGAGGTAGGGTGGGGCAGAAGCAAGAGATTACTGAGAGGATTGAAGAAACTTTGGGAATAATGAATATGTTAATTATTTTTACTACATTGATGTTTTCACAGGTATATACGCATGTCAAAACTTATCAAACTTTATACTTTAAATACGTGCAATTATGTCATTATACCTCAATAAAGCCATTACAAGTTAAACCAAAAAGCTAATTGGACACCCACAAAATTAATCTCATAACTCAATAAATGTGTCATCATCTGCAATACGAAAAAATACTGTGTGGGAGGCTCTAAAGAACAATACATCGCTTTTTGGTTTACTTGTTTGGTGTCCACCATTTGTCCTCTTCCTATGTGAAGGGAGATCACAAGATGTGAGATACTGGTGCGACACAGAACCATGCCTTAACTACATATAAATTGAAGAATTTCCCCCTCTCCTGAGACAAAGAATCTGTGGCAACTGACCAAGAGACAGAAATGATTAGTATCTAGTCACTGTAGTTTCGACAATGTCCAGCCTCACCAATAGTGTCCTGGCCAGACTCTTCCTGCTGGAAGAAAGTTGTGTGCTTCATGTGGCCCCTGGGACCTTTTTGGTTCATGTCATCCTTCAACCCTTACCCTCCAACCTCCCTTTGATTTTGGGATCCCTCCCACCTCCAACAGTCTTTCAATAAATTCCTTTTTTGGTTTGTTTTGTTTGATTATGTTAGCTGTAGTTTGTTTCTGCAATCAAGAACTCTGATAACGCAAAGAAGAAAGAAGAGATCTATGAAGAGAACATTCTGGAAAGACCCACCAAACATTGATCACGCAAAAATCAAATACCTATTTTATTTAATAAAACCAAAACCACTGACATAAAATCCTAAGGTACCTTTACTTAGAGTTAAAGAAAAGGAAAGTATGTTGAGCAATTTTAATACACTATATAGAGCCTGCTAGTTTACTCCAGATATTCCCATTTTCAAAGACTTTTCCCACAGGGCTGGCTTGGCTTTGGACATTGAGTTTTGTTTTTCCTTTTTCTTGACAATAGAAACAGGGTTGGGTTTATAGAGAGTAGAGAGAGTGATAGTGGTTGTCTGTTATCATTAGGTGATAGAAAAGATGTCAGAGGGACTCTGGATTTGGACCTTTCCCCGTGTGACTCCGGGATTAGGAAACTTGCTGTGTCCTAATCCAGAATTCTTTATCCTTTCCTCTGACAGAGACATATGCTTCCAAATCCCTACCTAACAATATGGCTTTTGGAAAATCTAGAGTGGTGCTTTCCTTTGCAAGGGATGACAGGCATAGCAAATGGTAATAGTTGTATAGAACGCTGTGAGAAACAAACAGGCTGCTTGCAGGCCCAGGTGACTGACCTGAGGGCTTCTCTGTAATTCTGGCACACTGGTTAGGAAGCTCTGAGCTAAAGCAATCAAGACCAGCCTGCTGTTCTTCCATTACTATCTGCCCCTTCCCCTCTATCTAACCAAATCTTTATCACTATATTGCACCAATTTTCAAATTGTGATTTAAAAAAAGGTCCTAGAGTTTGATGGAAGTAAGAATCAAGCCCAGAAAGTTTTTAAAAACACTGCTCTGGGCCACAATGATCTCTTCCTCCCCTGACCTTGCCATCTTTTGTTTGTTATGGGTCACACTGAGTTTTATATTTAACATTTCATAAGTTATATCTTGTCTTGGCTTTCCAGTGAGATTGGAAGATTTTGGAAGGGACAGCTCCTAGCTCATTCCTAGCACTTAATGAATACCTATTAAATGAATGAATTTATGCATGAGTGAAAAGAGTTAACATTTATTGATTACCATTTTCTAGGCACCATGTTAAGCAATTTGCATGTGTTATCTTGTTCAATCGTCACAACAAACCTATGAAGTAGGTATTATTAATATCCTCATTTCACAAATAAGGAGAAGTGAGGCTTGGAATAGAGAAGGGACTTATCTAAGATCACACAGCAAGTAAATGGCTGGCTGCCATTTAAAATGCTACTAGTCTCAAAGGTAGCATGATTCAGAAAGGAAGAATGTTAAGGACTTTTAGGCCTTACAGTTCTGAGATATCAGATGTTCCCTGACAGAGCTGACAGGTGAAGTATTATAAAAGCAGGGAAAACTCAGTAAACTGAATTGTATTGAAGGGAAATGGAAATGGAAACTATCAAATTAGGACCATTGGTTCACTCTGTCCTGTTACCCTCCCCTAGCCCTTTGCCATACAGCAAGTTTTCTGCTCTCTCTTAAGTGATAATAGTAATCCACATTCATTCACAAAGCCCTAATTAAACTAATACAGCTGAACCTTGAACAATGCAGAGGTTAAGGGTGCTGAGCCCTGTGCAGTCGAAAATCCACGTATAAGTTTGACTTCCCAAAATCTTAACTACTGTTAACTGGAAGCCTTACCAATAACAAACAGTAGATTAACACACATTTTGTACATTTTATGTATTATATACTTTATCTTTACACCAAAGTAAGCTAGAGAAAATAAAATGTTATTAAGAAAATCATAAGGAAGAAAAATACATTTAGAGAATTTATTGAAAAAATCTGTGTATAAGTGGACCCATGCAGTTCAAAACCATGTTATTCAAGGGTAAACTGTATTTATTAAAGAGCTTTCTATGACTCCCAGATATTTAAAAAGGTACACGTGAACCAGCTATTTATGTAGAAGTTAGTACAGTGCCTGGCACATACACAATAGGCACTTAATAAATGAATCGATTCATATTATTGTCGGTATTGATAAAAAGAATATTTTTGAGTGCCTAATATGCGCAATATTTTGGGCAATTTCATAGTTCCTGAATCACATTCATTCTTGAATTAGATGATTTTACTCCATTTTGATAAATGAAGAAACTAAATCTCAGGGTGATTAAGAATTCCTTAAAGCCACACTGATCTGATACCCAAACCCATGCTCTTAATAATACCTGATATTGATAAATAACGTATACGCTGATACAAATAAATGGACCAAAATTGACAGCCAGTTCTTACCAATACCCTGGAAACAACATGTATGGTTTGAATTCAGCAGAAGGGTAAAATTCATTCAATGATCTCGGTGACCCCTCTGGAGCTCAATCAGACTTTACAGATGATAGCAGCTTGGAGGACAGGCATTCTACCTCTCCAGAAGCTAAAGTCCACTTGAAGCTGGCTCCAGGCCCATTTCACAGCAGGCCATGGGACTATGTTCTACCTCTTTCATCAAGAACCTTCTTGCTTGGTTCTACTCAGTGAGGATCAAGCCAGTGAACCAAGAAAGAGTCTGGGGGAAAAAGTGATAAACAAGACTGCTTGTTGACTCCCCGCACTGTCTACACTTACTATTTTCCTATAGTAATAGGAGTTTTAACTTCATATGATAGCCCAGGTAAAGATTGCATTTTCAACACTCCTTGTAACTAGATGTGGCCAAGTAAATGGGTTCTCGGTCAATAAGACTCAAGTAGAAGTGATGCATGCAACTTCTGATCTGTGTGTTTTAAAGAAAGAAGCATGTATCCCACTGCCCATGCTCTCTCTCCCTATGAGTTGGAATGTTAACAGGGTAGGGAGCAACAAGATAGAAAGAGCCTGTGCCCTTAACATCTTCAAATCTCCATACCAGCCCTGGACCATCTACTTGGACTCTTAAGTGAGTGAAAAACAAACTTCTATCTTGTTTCAACCACAATATGTTAGAGTATCCTTTAGAGAAGTTGCTCATGTAACTAACTAATGAGTACTAGTGGGAAGGTTGTTCTAGAAGGTTGGCTACTTTGGGAATTTGCTCTAAATGTTTAGAGTTAGAAAGACCTTTGTCATCTGCCATCTAATCTAAGGTCCTGTTATTTCAGATGAGACCCAGAGAAGAAGAAAGGACTCGTCAAGTACTGCCCATTTAATTGGGTTACCATCTGTTACCATCCATGGAGGCTATACTCCTTATTTATGTACTTAGCATTAGAGGCCAACAATAAATGTCCTTTCTAAAAATAACAAACTCAACTTGTTCTTGTTTCCAGATAGGCAAGTTTTTAAAAGCAGGTCCATGGCAACCCTTTGAAGGCCAGCATACTGGTGGACTGTGGTGGTTGATATTTTCAGAAAACAACCGTATCATGCAGTGATCAGTTCAACTATAAAATAGTGACATCCAATTAGTTTAATAATAATAAGAGTTTTTAGTTGCATTTTTTCCTAGGAATAAACATAAATGACAACCAAATATCTAGCACTGACTTTGTAAAAGTGGGGACTTAGAGAACTTGGCTGAAGAATACATTGAGTCAGCAAGTTTGGCAGTTATACAACAGGCATTCAGAGTCTGGCATTCAAGAGAGAATTCAGAGACAGACATTCAAGCATCTATTACATGGAAAACACGCTTTGAATTAACTCATTTTTGTAACAGAGCATCAACCCAAACAAATATCAGTGTCCAGAATACCAAAAAGTCAGATAAGCAGAGGAGTCGAGTTTACCTTCAGAAAGCAGAGGAGTGACAAGGATGGAATATGAGGACAGAGAAGGAAGATCTGAAAGAAAGATCTGGTGACAAAATGAAGTTAGAGTTATGCTGCATTCCTCTATAGCAGTGCCAACTCCTCATCTTGACATTTTGTGGTGTCTCTTAAGAATTACTAAGTACTATTAGAACCAGCTTTCAAATGATTGTTGGAGGCAAGGTATAGTAATGGCTCAGATCATGGCCTATGGAAATGGATAGACCTGGGTTCGATTCCCAGTTCTGACACTAACTTTTTTTCCTTCACTTCTTCAAACCTTTATTTCTACATCTGTGAGATACAGAAAAGATCCCCTACCTCACCTGGTAATTGCAAGGATCAAATGTGCAATAGAAATGTCCAAAACACTTAGCACAGTGGCTAGCATATATGTGCTCAGTTAATATGCTCTGCCATTATCATGGTGTTTATATATGCTTACAACACTGGAACCTACTTGAGCAGGAGTAGGAACCCCCAAAGAAAGGTCCTCACAGTAAGGGCAGCAGTTTTTGTCTTTTATGGTATAACAGGTTTACCCAGTAAATGTGAGGAAAATGCAGATGCTTGGGTTCCATTGCCAGAGATTCTGATTCAGTAATCTGAGGCAAAGCATTTTAAACAAGTTTTCTGAATGTTTCTGATAGATGTGTTCCAAGGACTGTACTTTGAGAAAGACTGGCCTAGGGACCTAGGAAAAGGTGTTGGATGATTTCAACAATCAAGCAGTTCTTGGCTTAACACTGTGATACTGACAAAATTGTAGTTTACCCTCTTGTTTGGAAATAGAGGTTCCCAGCTCCGGGCTCTCTTGGTTCCATTAGACCAAATATGTTTCAGAGTTAAAGAAAAAAATTACGATTTAATTTCCTTTGGCTGCTTTTACCTGCTACTTTCTGAAGGCCCTTTCTCCCTTTCCCCTCTATCAAGAGATACGATTAATTGCTGACCAGACAAAAGGGAGACTGTTATAGCTATGGTTGATTAAGCTGCTAAGTGAGGAGCATTCCATTTAACAATTACCTTATTCTCATCAAAATTAGAACTGAAGAGTGGCTGATGATGGGATAAAGTATGCATCTTCTCTAGCCAGTACACACTACTCCTGCAATTCAAAATACCAGGCTCCCTTGATGCCCATCTGTACATTTCAACTAGGATGTTTTCTCCTTTTATGCTGAGTTCAGACATAAGGGCAAGAGACAAAATGTCCTGAATCTTGGCGCAAGACCCCACAGAATGATTAACTCAGTTCTAAACACACACACACACACACAGTTCCATTTTATTTGGCCAAGATAATGAGAACAAGTTTGAAGTTGCTACAGAAGGATCTGCAAAGCTTTAAGATTGAGGATGTTTGCTTTGACACCATCCCACCTTACCTCTATGTTGAATAAAAGGTGAGAGCCAGCAAGCCTCTTACAGAGACCATAACTGAAAATATAAATCTCTAATGTTGGAAAAGAGATTCTGGGGTAGAAGGGCTTCTTTTTAAGGAGAAGTGAACCATCTGTTTATTTCCATTGAAAAGTATTACTCATGAAATAATCTCTTGACATTGCATGATCATAAGCCTTGAGAATGCCACAGATTTGGAGAAAATACCATATTCTCTTTACTTTTTTGGGGTGGAGTGGGGGGATAGGAGACCTTGGTTTGCTCAAGGTGGTTTTCTCTACATTGTGAAATAAATCTACAAAATAAGAACTGAACCTCCACTTAGATTTCCCAACCTTAAATCATCTCCCTTAGGAGTTTGGTCTTTAGTAACAAATCGCTAGCTACGTCTTCTCTTCTCCAGCAAACTCATTAAAGAAACTGCACAGAAACCCAAAGGCTTTAATGTTGCACAGAGAATTATTGGCCTTTCTTTATTCTATAGAATGAGGTCAGTGGTTCACAATAGTTAGTAGAACACTTTGCCCGTTTTATTCTGATATTTCTGAAAGTTTACCATTCCATGACTGCAGAGATCTGGCATTTCACACAGGCTACATTGCATTATTTTTCCAGTGCCTGCCCTATCTGCTCCAGCTCGAGACCACAGTACATTGCAAAGGGCACTCTACATTGGTTTATCGATGATAATCACAGGCAAAAGAGCACTGGCCTAGGAGTAAAGATATTTGAGTTCCAATTTGCTCTGCTACCAACATGCTGTGTAACCTTGAGCAAGTCCCTTCCTCATCAGAGAATCATTTTCTTCATCTGTAAAATGAGTAAGATGATCTCTGAGGTTCGTTCTAGCTCTGCCATTCTACGAGTCTTTATATAGTCTTAATCAAATGTAAATTAGTCCTATCACATCAGCAACCCTGAAGCCAGTGGTTCTTAAGTTCCAGCATGTGTCAAAATCATTCAGAGAAGAAACTCCAGTTTTGGAAATTTATCCTACACCCGGAAAATGATGTGTATACAATATAATCCATTAATCCATTGATTGTATTAGCAGAGGATTGGAAACAACCCACACATCCATCAAAAAGTGACTAGTGAAATAAAGTCTGGTACAGCCATATAACAGAATACTACACAGCCGTGAAAACTAGTAAGGAAGTTCTTTATGACATATATGGAGAAATTTACATATATACATATATGTAAATGTTAAGATGCAGAAGTGTGTAAAGAGTGCTAAATTTTGTGGGTGGGAGCGAAGAATATATACCTGCATTTGTTTGTATTGTAGAAAGAAACTCTGAAAAGATCCATAAGAAGTGAATAGCAGTGACGGTTTCTAGATTTATGTGGCAGGTGGGGGTGGGGTAAACTGGGAACTGGGTACCTGAGGACAGCAGTAAAAGAGAGACTTTCACTCTATACATTTTTATATTCTTAGTTTTGTGTCAGGTAAACACCACCTGTTCAAATACTACATAATAAAATAGAATAATAGAATCTACTTGGGAGGTAGTTAAAAATGGTGATCTTGATGAGTCAGAACTCTAGAGATCCACAGTCTGCATTTTTAGCTACTTCCTCCAGTAGATTCTGATGTAAGTGGTGAAAAAATATATACTTAGAAAAACTCTGGCCTAAACACTTTGCAAAACAGGAAGAAGGGCAAAGACGCCTGCAGTGTAAGGCAGGACCTTCTCTTTAGCAATTTCTCTACCAAACACCCCATATCATTCTGAAATTATAAGGCTTCCAGATCCATCCCTTACCTTTCTCTCTTCCTACATCTTCCAGTGATGTGACCAAGCCTTCTTTGGGAAATCCTGATGTTTCTTGACAATAGAAAACATTGTCTCGGACACCTATGTTTGTGTGGCTTTTCTCTTTCATAGGATTGGGCTAGCAGGACCTGCACGTTTGGAAGAATAAAAGTTGTTGGGAAAGAGAAAAATCCCTTCAAAAGGCAAGATGAAAGAGTGATTTCATTTGCCTTTCACTTCTGCTGCCAGTTGACCTGCGCAGTGGCACCCTTTGCAGAGCCAGCCACAGGACCAGCAGCTGGAGCATAACCCCTGCCTGCCTCATATTAAGGGAACTGCTTGTGAGTTTCAAGTCAGTGTGTAGACAAATATGCAGGTTTTGCCTGGAACTTGCTTACACTTATCCTTTGTCTGAGCCAATTGGTGCTCTTTTAAAAATCATATTAAGTAACATTTATTGTTTATGTGTGTTAAGCTCTCTCTCTCTCTCTCCTCTCTCTCTCTCTGTATATATATATACAGAAGTGTGTATATATATAT